>NC_053498.1:45700537-46000537 GCF_905171775.1 Rana temporaria | reverse complement strand
CACAGTGGAAGGTACCCGGCCAAAATTTATTTTCACAAAAGGCAATCCACAACCTGTACTCTATTGTGCAAAAGGAAGTCATGGCATCCCTAGCACACAGTGTTGGGGCAAGGGTCCATCTGACCATTGATACCTGGTCTGCAAAGCACGTTCAGGGCAGGTATATCACCTACACTGCGCATTGGGTAAACCTGCTGACGGCTGCCAAGCATGTAATGCGTGGCTCTGCAGAGGAGTTGGTGACACCGCCACGACTTGCAGGCAGGTCTGCTGCCACCTCCTCTACTCCTCCTACTCCATCCTCTTCGATAACCTCCTCGGCTGAGTCCTCTTCTGCTGCTGCGTCTTGCTCCACATCAACTGCACCCCCCCAGCTCCCCAGGGGCTATTCCACATCACGTATATGACAGTGTCACGCCGTCTTGGGGTTGACTTGCCTGAAAGCAGAGAGTCACACCGGACCAGCACTCCTGTCTGCCCTGAACGCACAGGTGGATCAGTGGCTGACTCAATTTGTTGGCGGCATTGAATTTGGGCAAGTTGACACATGTCCCGTGCATGGCACATGTGATGAATCCGATTGTACATCGCTTTGTGCATAAGTACCCAGACTTACAGGATGTCCTCAAGCAGGCCAGGAAGGTGTGTGGCTATTTCAGGCGTTCCTACATGGCCATGGCGCACTTTTCAGATATCCATCGGCAAAACAACATGCCAGTGAGGTGCTTGATTTGCGACAGCCCGACACGTTGGCATTCAACACTCCTAATGTTCGACCGCCTGCTCCAACAAGAAAAAGCCGTCAACGAGTATTTGTATGACCGGGGTGCTAGGACAGCCTCTGCGCAGCTGGGAATTTTTTTGCCATGTTACTGGACGCTCATGCCCAATGCCTGTAGGCTCATGCGTCCTTTTGAGGAGGTAACAAACCTAGTCAGTCGCATCAGCAACATCATCCCATTTGTTTTCTTCCTGGAATGTTCCCTGCAAAGAGTGCTGGATCAGGCCGTAGATGAGCGTGAAGAGGAAGAGTTGTGGTCACCCTCACCACCAGAAACAGCCTTATCAGAATCACTTGATGGACCTGCAGAAACGCTGGAAGAGGAGTGTGAGGATGAGGAGTCAGAGGAGGAATGTGGCTTTGAGGAGGAGGAAGACCAATCACAGCAGGCATCCCAGGGTGCTCGTTTTCACCTATCTGGTACCCGTGGTGTTGTACGTGGCTGGGAGGAAGAACAGACCTTCAGTGAGATCAGTGAGGACGAGGAACGGGACATGAGTAGCTCGGCATCCAACCTTGTGCAAATGGGGTCTTTCATGCCGTCGTGCCTGTTGAGGACCCTTGTGTAAAAAGGTTGAAGGAGAACGACCTGTACAGGGTGGCCACGCTATTAGACCCCCGGTATAAGCAGAAAGTGCCTGAAATGTTACCAAATTACCGGAAGTCGGAAAGGATGCAGCAGTTCCAAAATAAATTAAAAAGTATGCTTTACACAGCATACAAGGGTGATGTCACAGCACAACGGGAATCTAACAGTGGAAGAGGTGAAAGTAATCCTCCTCCTACCATGACCGCGTGGTCATGGCAAGGACAGGACGCTTTACAGATGTGTTGTTGATGGAGGACATGCGGAGCTTTTTAAAGTGGAGGTTCACCCAAAAAATCTATTTTTAACATTACAATCAGCCGAGTTGTCCTAATGACAATCGGCTGTTTTTTTTTGTTTTTTTTCCGTACATACCAACTTTCACCGTCGCTTCCTGGTATGTCTTGTGCGGGACTGGGCGTTCCTATCTGATTGACAGGCTTCCGACCGTCGCATACTGCGCCTCACGAGTTGCCGAAAGAAGCCGAACGTTGGTGCGCAGGCACCGTATAGAGCCGCACCGACGTTCGGCTTCTTTCGGCAACCCGTGACGTGCTGTATATGACGGTCGGAAGCCTGTCAATCTGATAGGAACGCCCAGTCCCGAAGAAAACATACCCGGAAGCGGCGGTGAAAGTCGGTATGTACGTTGTCATTAGGACAACTCGGCTGAATGTAATGTTAAAAAATTATTTTTGGGTGATCCCACGCTTTTAGTCCTATGCATCGCCACCCTCAGAGAACGACTCGACCGACAGGTAGCAGACTACCTCGCCTTAATGCAGATATCGACACTCTGAGGAGCGATGAACCCCTTGACTACTGGGTGTGCAGGCTTGACCTGTGGCCTGAGCTATCCCAATTTGCGATAGAACTTCTGGCCTGCCCCGCTTCAAGTGTCCTTTCAGAAAGGACCTTCAGTACAGCAGGAGGTATTGTCACTGAGAAAAGAAGTCGCTTAGGTCAAAAAAGTCTAGATTGCCTCACCTTTATTAGGATGAATGAGGCATGGATCCCGAAGGGACTGACAGTGGGCGATACATTTGACTAAAGGCCTGATGAGATGAGCTTCCTTGGGCTACAAATGGTCCACATGCTGCTGTATTTTATCTCTGCAATGCCGGATTACTTGCGTGACTTATCCGCCACCAAATGGGGTTCAAGCCGCAATGTTTTAGTGCACTTTCTGCCTGGAAAACATCAATTTTTCTGGCCGCTGCTACAGCAGCAGCTGCAACAATACCTACTTTTTCAGGCATGTGTACATGCCTAATTGTTCTGGCCTCTGGTGCTGCACTGTGGCTGCAAAAACAAAAACAGAAAAAAAGGTACATACATGTGTCAATTCCCCTTCGTGATCGTTACCTTGTTGTGGTGAAGGGGCATGCGTATCACAACGAAGTGACTAGTGTTGCTCACGAATATTCGCATTGCGAATATTCGACTCGAATATAGCATATTCGAGAAATCGCGCTATATTTCGAATTTCGCGGTGAATATTCGCAATTCCGAATATTCGCATTTTTTCAATTTGATTTTTAAAACAGATCACATCCTATCGACGTCTAAAAGCATTGCTGGTATGATTAGAGACCCTGGGCCGAGTAGCTAAGCTGAGGCGATCCTTTTATGTTGCCAAATTGAAAAAAAAAAATTGCGATTTTTCGCTATTGCGAATGCGAAAATGATTGCGAATTTTCGATAACTGTGGTAGGAGAACTCTGATTGTCTCTGATGCAAAAGGGGGGGGGCTTTGTGTATGTGTATGTTATGAATATTTGTATGTTTGATATTATTATTTTTTGTAAGAAGGGAAAAATTGCGCATACCTTAAAAAAGAGGAGAATACAGCAGCAACTCAAAAATGTTATACAACATAAATTAATACAAGACAGAAAATGGAGTCGCTCTACAAGAATAAAAAATATGTCTAGTGACAAGACATGTGGGCAAATTATAAAATAAGCAAGCGCAAATAACTTGTGAAATACACAGTGAAACAAATATATAAAGAAATATAGTCCCAATAATAGAAAAATAATCTTTCATAAAAATGTCTTTGATATGTGAAGTGAAAAAAAGTCCAAAGCATGCAGCATGAACGTGTTCAATCTTCAAGGTGTTTGATTGACAAACGGCTGTGACAGATGGATAGAGTAAAGAATCACCACCAATGCAAAACACTTTTTATTTTCTATTGTAAAATATCACGAATATTCTGAGCCAATCAGAGTGCTCCTTCTGCATTTGCCGAATATTCGCAATTATTTTGTATTGTAAAATATCAAGAATATTCTGAGCCAATCAGAGTGCTCCTTCTGCATTTGCCGAATATTCGCAATTATTTTGTATTGTAAAATATCAAGAATATTCTGAGCCAATCAGAGTGCTCCTTCTGCATTTGCCGAATATTCGCAATTATTTTGTATTGTAAAATATCAAGAATATTCTGAGCCAATCAGAGTGCTCCTTCTGCATTTGCCGAATATTCGCAATTATTTTGTATTGTAAAATATCAAGAATATTCTGAGCCAATCAGAGTGCTCCTTCCGCATTTGCCGAATATTCGCAATTATTTTGTATTGTAAAATATCACGAATATTCTGAGCCAATCAGAGTGCTCCTACAGCATTTGTCGAAATTGCGCAATAAATATCGCATTCGCATGTTGCGATATTTCGATAAAATATCACGAATATTCTGAGCCAATCAGAGTGCTCCTACCGCAGTTATCAAAAAATCGCAATTATTTTCGCATTCGCAATAGCGAAAAATCGCAATCATTTAATTTCGATAAAATATCACGAATATTCGAATTTAGCGAATATATCTCGAATATTCGAATATATATTCGAGATATATCGCGAAATCGAATATGGCATATTCTGCTCAACACTAGAAGTGACCACCTCTATAAATGTGTGTTGGCAATGGCAATGTTGGCACACCCCAGATGATAAGGTCGTTGCTTCATTGTGAACAGACCAAAAGCGATCGGCTGGATAATTTTGCATAGAAAAAACATTAATTTTCTTTGTGATCATCTTAGGTGATCATTAAAGCCTACTAGGCCAACAATGTGCCCACACTGCAGAATCGTTGTTTTCTGGGTCACTTAACTGTCACTGAACTACCTCAGCATGACCATAGGCTTTGAAAAACCCCCATCGCCTGCAATCTCCAAAACGTTCATTGACGTCAGTGAGGACAAGGAACAGGACATGGCTAACTTGGTGTCCAACCTTGTGTAAATGGGGAGTTTGCGGTTGTGCAAATGGACTGTTTGCAGGTGTTTGCGGTGCGTTAAACGGGGAGTTTGGTCTGTCAGAGTTTGGTCTGTCACTGTGAACCCTAACCCTATTACAGACAGAGTTACAGATAGGGTTAGGGTTACAGATAGGGTTAGGGTTACAGATAGGGTTATGGTTACAGATAGGGTTAGGGTTAGGGTTACAGTCTGTAACCCTAACCCTATCTGCAACCCTAACCCTGTCTGTAACCCTAACCCTGTCTGTAACCCTAAACCTAACCCTAACCCTATCTGTTACCCTAACCCTAACCCTGTCTGTAACCCTAACCCTGTCTGTTACCCTAACCCTAACCCTGTCTGTAACCCTAACCCTTACACTACCTGATCGATACAACATCATACCTGATGTTTTAAAGCACGTTATTCCAAACAATTTATGAATGTTAGGTGATTTATGCCCTTTATGGATTAAAAACGGACTCTGCGACAACTACGTAATTTTCCATGGGAGTTTTGCCATGGATCCCCCTTCGGCATGCCACAGTCCATGTGTTAGTCCCCTTGAAACAACTTTTCCATCACTATTGTGGCCAGAAAGAGTCCCTGTGGGTTTTAAAATTCGCCTGCCCATTGAAGTCTATGGCGGTTCGCCCGGTTCGCCCGATTGCGAACATTTGCAGAAGTTTGCGTTTGCCGTTCGCAAACCGAAAATTTTAGGTTTGCGACATCACTAATGAGCACTTTTGAATTTGAACGTTCGAGTCCCATAGGCGTCAATGGGGTTCTAAATGTTCGTGCGAACGGTCGGTCCGTTCGAAGATTCTGGTGCGAACCGAACGGGGGGGTGTTCGGCTCATCCCTAATTGGGAGGCGTAGCCTCTTAGCATTAATGAAGCAGATGGTGTGTCATACAGCATTCGAAGGAGGACCAGAAGGCGCTCGCCAAAACCAAAGCCCATCAAACAGATATTCCCAGGAAAAGGAATCAAAGGCTTTCTGGATATCCAACGAAAGCAGCATTCCTTGTCTAGGTCCCTTGCAGTCCCAGTCAGACTGGACCGCAGAAATTAAGTCTATTATCCTACGGGTTTGGTCTAATGCCTGTCGGTTCGGAACAAAATCAGCCTGGTCAGGGTGAATATAGTGTGGGAGGAAGGTGTTTAATCTAAGGGCCAGTGCTTTAGTTAATATTTTTTAAGTCTGTGTTAATCAAGGAAATCGTGCGCAGTCCCCGTGATCTTTCCCAGCTTCGGTATTACGTTTAGACAAGCTGCGTTCTCGAGGCTGGGGATTTTATTCCCCCGTCTCAAGTCATTAAAATAAGAACATAAGTGGGGAGCGAGGATTTCTTGATACTTTCTATAGTAATGCCTGGTGAATAGTGATGGGTGAATATCCGATTGGGACGGTTCGCGAACGCTAACCGCAAACAATCGCAAATGTCCGCGAACCGCAAAATCGCAGTGGGCACCATTGACTTTAACCCCCTTAGCGGTAAACCCGAGCGTGACTCGGGGTGTGTTTTTTTATGTTGCGATCGGTAAACCCGAGTCACGCTCGGGGTGGATGTGCAGAGAGCGCAGCGGCGTTCCTTACCTTCTCCAGGCGATCCAGCGATGATCTATCATTGCTGTGGTCGCCGCCGAGACCCCCACCGCGCCGTCCATCGCTCATCTGACTTCCTGGTTCCGTTCCCTGCAATGGTGCATGGGAGCGGAACTGGGAGGGAAATTCAAAAGTTGCACAAACACAAACACATAAAAAGGTGGTGATACAATGTAATCTGAGAGGATTACACTGTATCACCTTGAAAACTGACACAGTGCCCTTTCAGTGCCCCTTGCCATTGTCATTTGTGACATATAAAACCATATAAAACCCTATAAAAAATGGCATCAAAAAAGCGCTGTCCTCCAAATGCGCTTTTGGATCAGCTGAGCGACAGCGATAGCGGCAGCGACACGGAGTTGATCGCAGATCAGAGCGACAGTGAATCGTGGGGAGATTTATCATCTGGATCTGACACTGACACTGATCCAGAAAGTGACGCCACCGATGATCCCGCACCTGACCTGAGTGATGTGGCAACTTGGTGCCCTATAGACAGCGATGCGGACCAGGCAGCGCCCCCGAGGTTCCGATTCACTGGATCTCCTGGGATGAAGGTTGATGTGGAGGCCGACAACCCTCTGGTGTACCTGAAATTTTTTTTATCTGAGGAGGTAATTTTAAAAATTGTGACGGAGACCAATCACTACCACGATCAGCAATCTGCTACGCTGCGTGGCAGATTTTCCAGATCCAGAAAATGGGAACCGGTCACTGAGGAGGACATCTGGAATTTTCTGGGACTCCTCATCCTTCAGGGGGTGGTGGGCAAACCGCTCCAGAAATGGTACTGGACCACCAATAAGATGCTGGCCACGCATCCTGCGCCAAAGCTAAAAAAAATCTGGGAGGTGTGCCAGATGATTGTCGCCAACTTTCAGCAGACCTATGTGCCAGAAAGGGATGTCAGTGTGGACGAAAGTCTGATGGCCTACAAGGGACGCCTGAGTTGGATCCAATTTATTGCGTCCAAAAGAGCGCGCTTTGGCATCAAATTTTATATGCTCTGTGAATCATCCACCGGGTATATATGGAATGCGGTCATTTACACCGGGAAAGGTACAAAGTTTAATCCGAGGTAAAACCGCTATGGGATGGCCACATCATCTGTCCTTTCACTGCTGGACCCATTACTGAACCAGGGATATTTTGTGACAACAGACAATTTTTATACGTCACCGGAACTTTATGAGGTTTTGCTCCTCAATAAAACGGATGGGTATGGTACCGTTAGGCCAAACCGGCGTGACATGCCATCTACGTTTGGCAAGAAGAAATTAAAAAAAGGAGAGATGGTTGCCTTTCAAAAGGGTAAAATGATGGCAATGCGCTGGCGAGACAAAAAGGACGTGTGTCTCATGAGCACTGTGCACAATACCTCCAGTGCCATGGTCCGCACAAAACACGGAAAAGATGTGCTGAAACCACAAGTCGTGATCGACTATAACCACACAATGGGAGGTGTCGACCGAGCCGATCAGGCAATGACATTTTACCCGGCGATGCGAAAACAACAAAAGAAGTACTATAAAAAGATTTTCAGGCATCTCCTTGAACAATGTCTTTGGAACGCTTATATTCTTTATAAATCAAACACGAACATACCTCTTATTCATTCTGACTTCATATGGAAGGTGTCTGAGCAGATTTTTATCAACCACCCGATGCCATCAGTGTCTGCTAACAGACGCGGACGACGCTCTGTTGACGTTGGGAATCCAGAACGCCTGACAGGTCGTCATTTTGTAGAATTTGTACCGCCAACCGCACGAAAGTTAGCGCCTACCAGGATGTGCGTCGTTTTCTGTTCCAAGAGGGATGAAAATGGGAAAAAAGTCAGAAAAGAATCAAGGTACTATTGCCCAGATTGCAATGTCGGACTTTGTCTAGTTCCCTGTTTCAAACTGTTTCACACTATGGATGTGTATTGAATTTCTTTCTTTGACTAATTTCTTTATTTTTCATTGCTTTATTGAATAAAATTATATTATTGATTAACCACTTCCATACAGGGCACTTACGCACCTTCCCGCCCAAGCCAATTTTCAGCTTTCAGCACTGTCGCATTTTGAATGGCAATTGCGCAGTCATGCTACACTGTACCCAAACAAAATTGGCGTCCATTTTTCCCCACAAATAGAGCTTTCTTTTGGTGGTATTTGATCACCTCTGCGTTTTTTTTTTTTTTTTGCGCAACAACTAAAAAAAGACTGAAAATTTTGAAAAAAAAAGACGTTTTTATTTTTTTCTGTTAATTTTTTTGTAAATAAGTAAGTTTTCTCTTTCAGTTACGGGCACTGATATGGCGGCACTGATGGGCACCGATGAGATGGCACTTATGGACATCGATGAGGTAGTACTGACGGGCACAGATGAGGTGGCACTGATTGGCGGCGCTTGTATGTGGCACTGATGGGCACACATAGGCGGCACTGATGGGCACACATAGGCGGCACTGATGGGCACACATAGGCGGCACTGATGGGCACACATAGGCAGCACTGATGGGCACACATAGGCGGCACAGATGGGCACTCATAGGCGGCACTCATGGGCAGCACTTATGGGTGGCACTGATGGCTACTTATGGGTGGCACAGATGGGCACTGATAGGTGGGCACTGGGCATGGATGGGCACTGTGGGGTGGCACTGAAGGACACTGTAGGGTGGCACTGATGGACAATGTGGGTGGCACTGATTTACCTATGTTGCCAGTCAATGCCCATTTGTGGGCACTGATTGGCATATTTTATTTCTTTAATGCTTTTTTTAATTTTTTTACAGTCTTTTTTTTTTTTACAGACTTTTTTTTTTTTATCTGCCCTTCCCTGGTGGTCCAGTGTGGGCTTCCCTGGTGGTCCATGTGGCGATCCGAGGGGGGGCTGCGCTGATAAACAATCAGCGCGAATCCCCCCTGTCAGGAGAGCCGCCGATCGGCTCTCCTCTACTCGCGTCTGTCAGACGCGAGTGAGGAAGAGCCATCAACGGCTCTTCCTGTTTACATCGTGATCAGCCGTGGTTGGACACGGCTGATCACGTGGTAAAGAGTCTCCGTGAGAGACTCTTTACCGAGATCGGTGTTGCGGGGTGTCAGACTGACACCCCGCAACAACGATCGCCGCGATGCGCGCCCCCGGGGGCGCGCAGCGGCTCAGAATCCTGAGGACATCATATGACGTCCAGTCAGGATTCTACAACCACTTTGCCGACGTCAATCTGTCATTGGCAGGCGGCAAGTGGTTAATTATAATTCATGTGTTTGTGTTTCAAATTTATCACATCTGGAATGTTTACTAGAGTCTTGTTTTGGTCAGGTTTAACCTGCCTGGCGGTATTCCCGAGTCTGACTCTGGGTTAGATTTTCCTGCTGCGAGCGGTAACCCCGAGTCAGACTCGTGCTTGCCTCGCTAGATCCACAGGCTTGGTTTACTTACCTTGTCCCTGGATCCAGCGATCCCACCGCGCTGTGTGAGCGAGCGGGACCTCGCTCGATTCACACAGTGCCTCTGTGTGACGCCGATCTCCGTTCCCTGCGACGTTACGACGCACGGGGACGGAGAACGGCGCCAAATTCAAAAAAGTAAACTAACACTTTACATACAGTATACTGTAATCTTATAGATTACAGTACTGTATGTAAAAAAAACACACCCCCCTTGTCCCTAGTGGTCTGTCCTGTGTCATGCATGTCATTTTATATAATAAAAACGTTTCTTTCTCCCTGCAAACTGTAGATTGTCCATAGCAACCAAAAGTGTCCCTTTATGTCAAAAATAGTTTTAGATCAGATAAAAAACAGCGATAATAAATTATAATCACTTGCAGAATTGTGCGATAGCGATTTGTGGGGAAATTCGTCATAAAAAAAAAAAAATAATGACAGCGACAATTCTGCAACTGAGCAAATTTCAGTGATTTTGATTTGATTACATTATTGAATATTTTTTATTATAATTATATTATTATTTGTTATAATTATTTATAATTATTTATTATATTATAATTTATCATTTTGTTTTTAAAAAAATGTCATACCCGGGATGCCTATTAGAATCTTGTTTGGTCAGATTTAAGTGAGTTATTTCTAAAAATTACAGACCTACAATATAAAACGCCAAATTTCCTTGCAAATAATGGTACCGCTTTCAGCATGTTTTTTCTGAAAGAATCATACCGCCAGGGAGGTTAAGTAAGTAATTACTAAGAATTGCAGGCCTATAATACATATCACCAAATTTCCATGAAAATAGTTGTACCGCTTTTGGTACGTAATTTCAGACAGAATCATACCGCCAGGGAGGTTAAAGGGTCACTAAAGGAAAACATTTTTTTTTTTGCTGAAATGACTGTTTACAGGGTATAGAGACATAAAAGTTAACTGATTCATTTTAAAAATGATTAAAAATAGATTAAATTCAATCATATAATGTGCCTGCAGTTTCACTTTTGTTTTTAAACTGGTTTCATGTTTCTGTGAAGTAAAGAGACCCACAGAACAAAAACAAACAAATCCAGGGCAGTGTTTTGTTTTTAAAATGAATCTGATTGGTTCTGAGGAGTTTTAGACACACAGCTTGGACCACAGTGAAAAGCTGCCATGAGATTTTTCATAAGGAGCCAGACAAGCAGGAAGTGTGGAGATCACAGCAGAATTACAGCAACTTCAAAGCAAAAACGAACAATGAGGACATGAAACCAGTACTGCAGTAAGGTAAAGGAAGCTATTTAGCTAAAAAAAAAAATTCCTTTAGTGATCTTTTAATGGCAGGCGAATATTAAAAACCTTCAGGTCATATTTGCAGCCACAAAATACTTACTAGCTGTGCACAAATAGTCTCACAACATGGACACTGACCTACCAGAAGTATTAAGTGAAAAACCAGATACATAAGTAAGTGTTGGCCATTACAGGCCCCATAAATTAGCCCACAGGTGTTCACCTGACAGCGAACAACCTTGTATTCTGTGGCTGGTGGTACATTAGGCATTCACTGGATACAGAAGTAAGTGTCGGCCATTACAGGCCCCAAAAATTAGCCCACGGTCACAGGCGTTCACCGGACAGCAAACAACTTTTTATTCTGTGGCTGGTGGTACATTAGGCATTCACCGGATACAGAATAATGTGTCGGCTAGTACAGGCCCAAAAAATTAGCCCACAGGCATTCACCAAAATTTGAATGAAACATGGTCTACTGGTCACATGTGTTGAATTCCTCCGAGATCCATGCTTCGTTCATTTTTATAAATGTGAGGTAGTCAACACTGTTGTGAGCTAGGCGAGTGCGCTTATCGGTCACGACCCCCCCTGCTGCGCTGAACGTCCTTTCGGACAGGACACTGGATGAGAGGCAAGCCAACAGTTCCATTGCAAATTGTGCAAGCTCTGGCCAGAGGTCAAGCCTGCCCACCCAGTAGTCCAGGGGTTCACAATGTAGTCGTGAGTGGAAATTCCTCTGCCAGCAGACGCAAAAGCAGAATGCAGCATTTCTCAAAGCAAGGCCTGGAAGCGCTGCATTCTGATAGCCCTCTGTGATGGTGGTAACATTTCCGTCATGTTTTGTTTGTACCGAGGGTCTAAGTACGTTGCCACCCAGTAATGGTCCTTGCTCTTTATGCTTTTTATGCGGGGGGGGTCCCTCTTAAAACACCGGAGCATGAAGGCCCCCATTTGCACTAAACTGGAAGCGCTGTACTGGCCTGGCTCCTGCTCATCATCCAGGATAATGTCGTCCTCGTTCTCCTCCCCCCATCCACGGACAACACCAGGGATCCCAGAAAGGTTTAAAGCATGCTCTTCTTGCTCCACCTCCTCCGCCCCGGCACCATCCTCCTCTGACTCCTTTTCAGACTCCCGTTGTTGACTTGTCTCAGGTGGAGTAGCCCCCCTGGGAACTCATCCAGCATTGCGACTTCCTCATCTTCCTGCTCCTGCTCCTCGACGGCTTGTTCAATGACACGACACAATGAACGCTCCAGAACGAAGGTGTAAAGGTACGATGTCACTGATGGCGCCCTGGCTGCGACTCACCAGTTTAGTGATCTCATCAAATGGCCACAGAAGTCTGCATGAGTTGCGCATGAGCAGCCACTGGCGCGGTGCGGAAAAACCAAGCTCCCCAGAACCTGTCCGGCCGCAGAGTTCGTACCAGTGGCGGCTGGTGCTCAAAATTTTTGGGGGGGCGCAAAGGAAAAAAAAATTGCAGTCTCACTGTGCCCAAACGCAGCCACTGTTACATGCCATCAAATGCAGCCACTGTGCCATCAATTCGCACCACTGTGCCATGCCATTAAACGCAGTCACTGTGCCATGCCATTGTCACCACTGTGCCATGCCATTAAACGCAGCCACTGTGCCATACATTGTCACCACTGTGCCATGCCATTAAACGCAGCCACTGTGCCATCCATTGTCACCACTGTGCCATCCATTGTCACCACTGTGCCATGCCATTAAACGCAGCCACTGTGCCATCCATTGTCACCACTGTGCCATGCCATTAAACGCAGCCACTGTGCCATCCATTGTCACCACTGTGCCATCCATTGTCACCACTGTGCCATGCCATTAAACGCAGCCACTGTGCCATCCATTGTCACCACTGTGCCATGCCATTAAACGCAGCCACTGTGCCCTTTAATGGTCGCTGCTGTGCCAATTGTCCCCAATGTGCCCTGTAAATTGCGTTCTCCCCCCCCCCCCCGCCCGGCACTTACCTTTACTGGAGTCAGGCATCCACGTCCCACGATGTCTTCTCCCGCCCTCGATGACTGACAGGCGTCTCAGCCAATCAGGTTACAGGTAGCCAGAACCGGCCAACGTGATTGGCTGAGACGCCTGTCATCTTATTCAAGGGGCGTACAGTCTGTGCGCTCCGAGAATAAGCTTCCGGGACCCGAGGGCTGTATTGGGAAAGCCTATCAGAGCCGTTGGCTTTGATAGACATTTCCCTACAGCCAACCAGCTGGCGTTATTCAGATGGCCGGACATTGAGCGCCGACTATCTGAATAACAGCGGCAGCGGCGAAAATAACATAGATTCGTGCAATGCATGAATCTATGTTATTTCACTCAGTGGCGGTGAGAGCCAGAGGGGGCGGCGCTCCAGCGCCCTCTATGGACGAACCGCCACTGGTTCGTACAGGTAGTCGTTAACTGCACGTTTCTGCTGGAGCAGCCTATCAAGCATCTACAATGTTGAGTTCCATTGCGTCGGGCTTTTACAAATAAGACGTCTGATGGGCAGGTTGTGTCACCGCTGAATGTCAGCAAGGCGAGCCATGGCCGTGTAAGATCTTCTGAAATGGGCCGAGATTTTCCTGGCCTGCCGCAAGACGTCCTGGAGCCCAGGGTATTTGGCAACGAATCCCTGCACGACCAAGTTCAGGACGTGTGCCATGCATGGCACGTGTGTAATTTTGCCCTGCCTAATGGTCCGGGGCTTAAGTGGTTAACATGGAGTTTACACAGGGTTTCTTCTCTTTAATCCCAGTTTTGATAGGAGTGGGAGAGCAGCCAATGAAGGCAAGTGTAAGTAAACAGCAAAGGAAAGAAGGAGGCTGGCATTCAGTGGCGGTTCGTCCATAGGGGGCGCACAGGCGCCGCCCCCCTCCCCCAGGCAGTCCCAAAACAAGAATGGAAATTTTTTTTTTTTTTTTAACCACTTCAGCCCCAGAGGATTTGGCTGCCCAAGGCCTGGGCCATTTTTTGCAATTCTGCACTGCGTCACTTTAACTGACAATTGCGCGGTCGTGCGACGTTGCACCCAAACAAAATTGACGTAATTTTTTCCCATAAAGAGAGATTTCTTTTGGTGGTATTTGATCACGGTTTTTATTTTTTGCGTTATAAACAAAAAAGACAAATTTGAAAAAAATATATATTTTTTACTTTTTGCTTTTTATCTCCAAAAAAGATATAATAAAAAACAAATGTTATATTTGTTTTACTAGTAATGGCAGCGATCTGCGATTTTTATCGTGACTGCGACATTATGGTGGACACATCAGACACTTGACGCTATTTTGGGACCATTGTCATTTATACAGCAATCAGTGCTATAAAATAGAACTGATTACTGTGTAAATGACACTGGCAGGGAAGGGGTTAACCACTAGGGGGCGAGGAAGGGGTTAAAGGGGTTGTAAAGGTTAGTGGTTTTTTTTTCTAAATAGGTTCCTTTAAGCTAGTGCATTGTTGGTTTCCTTCGATTTCCCTTCTAAATGTTTTTTTTCTTTGTCTGAATTTCTCACTTCCTGTTCCTCCTCAGTAAGCTTGCCCCCATCATTCGAGCCGTTCTGGCTGCGGATTAGTCAGTGTGCTCACCCCCTCTCTTGGGACTACATCCCTGCAGGGAGACGCTGTGTTCACAATGCACTAGCTTAAAGGAACCTATTTAGAAAATAAAAAACTAACCTTTACAACCCCTTTAAGTGTGTCCTAGGGAGTGATTCTAACTGTGAAGTGACCCAACAGTGATCACTGCTCCTGATGACAGGAAGCAGTAGATCACTGTCCTGTCACTAGGCAAAACAGGGAAATGCCTTGTTTACATAGGCATCTCCCCATTCTGCCACTCCGTGAGACGATCGTGGGCACCCAGCGGATATCGAGTCTGCGGGACCTGTGGGCATGCTCACTGAGCACGCGGGGCGCTTGCAGTTCACCAGGGTTAGAAAAGCGAATGAATATTCACTTTCCTAACACTCAACAGCCTCTCCGCCAATCAGTAGCTCGGGTCTGTTACAGGGCTGAAACAACAGGCGCTGTGATTGGACGCCTAGGTGTCCAATCATAGGAGTGGACGGGAGCAGAAAACGGCAGAAGACATTGCCGACATGGAGAAGCATGGAGAACACGGCTCGCTTCGCTCCGCCCACCGCAGTCACCCACTACTCCACTGAGACAGGGTAAGTGTCGGGCAGATGGTGTGTCCCCACCCGATGGGCACAGTGTGAGCATTCGATGGGGCACAGTGGGAGCATTCGATGGGGCACAGTGGCTGCGTTTGATGGGCACAGTGGCTGCGTTTGATGGGCACAGTGGCTGCATTTGATAGGCACAGTTAGGCTGCAATTAATGTTTTTTTTTCTGAATTTTTCAGTTTGTTTGCACCCCCCCCCCCCCCCAAAATAAAATATTTTGAGCAACAGCCGCCACTGCTGGCATTTATGTAAAATGGTTTTACCATGCATGAGCTAAGCACAAGTTAACAATTTCCAAACTGCTAAGAAGTTAACTTAAAGGGGTTGTAAAGGAAAATAAATGTTTCCCTAAATAGCTTCCTTTACCTTAGTGCAGTCCTCCTTCACTTACCTCATCCTTCGATTTTGCTTTTAAATGTCCTTATTTCTTCTAAGAAATCCTCACTTCCTGTTCTTCTGTCTGTAACTACACACCGTAATGCAAGGCTTTATTCCTGGTGTGGAGAAAGCCTCTTGAGCGGGGAGGGGGCAAGCAGGAGTGTCAGGACGCTCACTAACACACAGCTCCTTTCTCTATCTGCAAAGTAGAGAGTGTCCTGACTTGCCTGCTCACCCACTCCCACCTCAAGGGGCTTTCTTTACACAAGGGAGAAAGCCTCGCATTACGGTGTGTAGTTACAGACAAAAGAACAGGAACAGAGCATTTCTCAGAAGAAATAAGGACATTTGAAGGCAAAATCGAAGGATGAGGTAAGTGAAGGAGGACTGCACTAAGGTAAAGGACGCTATTTAGGGGGGAAAAAAATCCTTTACAACCCCTTTAACCGCCTAAAAGGCCAACTAACCCTGTATTCCCCTCAATAGAAAGAAAAATAAATGTATTTTTTGCACCATAAGATGCCCAAAAATGGGGAAAAATGTCTCTGCATCTTAGGCCCTGTACACACGATCGAACATGTCTGCTGAAACTGGTCCGCAGACCAGTTTCAGCGGACAGATCCGACCGTGTGTACAGCCTAGCAGACAGGTTTCCATCAGACAAAAGTTTTAAAGCATGCTTTAAAACTTCTCGTCCGACATGTCCGCTGGTTAGTACTTTTAACCAGCGGACCGAAATCTCCCGCATGCGCCGAATGGATTCGACGCATGCGTGGAAGCATTTTACTTCCTGGTTTGCGGACGTGGCGGCGTCAACGTCACCGCCACGTCACCGCGCTGTCTGTCCGCAGGGATTTTGGTTTGATGGTGTGTACAACCATCAGACCAAAATCTCCTAGCAGACATGTCCGATGAAAACGGTCTGCGGACCGTTTTCATCGGACATGTTTGAGCATGTGTACAGGGCCTCATGGAGCGAATAATGACCGGGGACCACCCCCCCACCGCCATCGCTATTACAGAGGCAGAAGAGAGGCAGGAAAGCAGAGGACAGACATCCCAAGCCCCCACAAAGGCTGTAATCTCCCCGCTGGGCCTGTCACTCAGACATTTCTTTGGCACAGGTCAGGCTGCTTTTAATAGACACTGGTAAATATTTTAGTACACCATTTGGTTCAGAATATATATTTTCTTGTTTTCTTCCTCTAAAACCTAGGTGCGTCTTATGGTCAGGTGCGTCTTATGGAACGAAAAATACAGTATTTTCCAGACAGCACCTTAGGCTATCCCTCTACCAACTATCTGCTTTCCTTTTCATCTACAAATGGGAAATTAGGTAGCAATTCAGCCCAACCCTCTGCTCTGCCCCCCTACTCTATCCTAACATATCATACGAAAAGACACAAGAAAGGCATGAGGGCTTTGTTTGTGAAAAGCCCCCTCTGTGAAACTCTCATAGACAATGAATGAAAAGAGGGGCCATGAAACAATGATGGCAAGTACCAAGACAAAAAGATCTACATTCCGTGCCTTCTTCTAGCTGTCACCAACAGGACATCAAACTGTGCCAGCTTGTATCTTTTCCTCATTTTTTCAATTGCTTCCACCATTGACACAAAGCCTAACGTCTGCTGTCAAAAAAGAGAGCAGAATCGAATGAATTGAAGGTTCTTGCGGGCCAGCTGGTCCCTAAATCAGCGGCCATACTCTCTGTAGAATACTCTGAATTCCCAGGGCTTTTGGAAAGAAGAAGTCTACTATTTGAAATGTATTGGAATTTTTTATGTAGCAGATGTCATGTGCAAGAGTGATAGGTCTTCGTTACCAAGATTAAGGTGTGTAAATAGGAGCTTTGTTCGGCTGTCAACCTGATTTTTCTAAATAAAGGTTATCTAATTAGTCAAAGATTAGTGAGGTTTTAAGAGATATTTGTCTCTGTGTCACCATTTACAAACTTTATGATTGATATAAAAAATGTCAAGTATGGTTAGATTTTTATTGTATTAATTAATAGCATAGCATTTTCCCTGGAGACTCAAAGGGGGAGATTTACTAAAACTGGTGCACACAGAATATGATGCAGCTAAGCATAGTAACCAATCAGCTTTTAGGTTTTATTGTCAAAGCTTAATTGAGCAAAATTAAGTTAGAAGCTGATTGGCGACTATGCACAGCTGCATCAGATTCTGTGTGCACTAGTTTTAATAAATCTCCCCCATTGTGCTTCATCTGCTTCAGGGGTAGATAGCAAGGCAGCTCTTTTGGGCGCACTTGGCAAAATATCCTACTAGGACCAATTCAACTACCAACATAAAGTGGGGAGAATGAGTATTTGATACACTGCCGATTTTGCAGGTCTTCCTACTTAAAAAGCATGTAGAGGTCTGTAATTTTTATCATAGGCAAATTCAACTGCGAGAGACGGAATCTAAAACAAAAATCCTGAAAATCACATTGTATGATTTTTTTTTTTAACAGAAAAAGCTTTTATTTGACAATTCAGCATTACATCTTAACCACTTGCTTACTGGGCACTTAAACCACCTTCGTTCCCGGAGCAATTTTCAGCTTTCAGCACTCTCACACTTTGAATGTTAATTACTCAGTCATACAACATTGTATCCAAATGAATTTTTTGTCCTTTTTTTCATAGAAACAGAGCTTTCTTTTGGTGGTATTTGATCACCTCTGGACTTTTTATTTTTTGCGCTATAAATGAAAAAAGGCGGAAAATTTTGAAAAAAAATGAATTTTTCTTAGTTTATGCGATAAAATTTAGCAAAATATTAATTTTTCTTCATAAATTTTGGCCACAATTTATACTGCTACATGTCTTTGGTAAAAATAACCCAAATTAGTGGATATTATTTGCTCTTTGTGAAAGTTAGAGAGTCTACAAGCTATGGTGCAAATCATAAAAAAAATATCACACCTGTTGTACCGGTGCCTATCTCATTTCTTGGGGCCCTGAACACGCCAGGAAAGTACAAATACCCCCCAAATTACCCCTTTTTAGAAAGTAGACATTCCAAGGTATTTAGTAAGATGCATGATGAGGTTTTTGATGTTGTAATTTTTCCCCACAATTCTTTGCAAAATGAATATTTTTTTTATTTTTTTTTCCCCCTCACAAAATTGTCATTGTAATAGGTTATTTCTCTCACATGGCATGTGTATACCACAAATTACACCCCAAAATACATTCTGCTACTCCTCCTGAGTATGGCGATACCACATGTGTGGGACTTTTTCACAGCCTGGCCACATACAGAGCCCCAATATGCAGGGAGCACCATCAGGTGTTCTAGGAGCATAAATTACACATCTAACTTGTTGACTACCTATTACACTTTTGAAGGCCCTAGAGCACCTGGACAATGGAAATGCCCACAAAGTGACCCCATTTTGGAAAGCTAACACCCCAACATATAATCTATGAGGCATAATGAGTCTTTTGAACGATTCATTTTTTTCCAAACGTTTCTGGAAAATGTGGAAAAAAAATGAAAACGCAATTTTTTTATGCAAAGTTGTCCATTTATAAGATATTGCCAACACATAGCCTATACATAGCAAAAATTACACCCCAAAATACATTCTGCTACTCCTCCTGAGTATGGCGATACCACATGTGTGGGACTTTTTCACAGCCTGACCACATACAGAGCCCCAATATGCAGGGAGCACCATCAGGTGTTCTAGGAGCATAAATTACACATCTAACATGTTGACTACCTATTACACTTTTGAAGGCCCTGGAGCACCTGGACAATGGAAATGCCCACAAAGTGACCCCATTTTGGAAAGCTAACACCCCAACGTATAATCTATGAGGCATAATGAGTCTTTTGAACGATTCATTTTTTTCCAAACGTTTTTGGAAAATGTGGAAAAAAAATGAAAACGCAATTTTTTTATGCAAAGTTGTCCATTTATAAGATATTGCCAACACATAGCCTGTACATAGCAAAAATTACACCCCAAAATACATTCTGCTGCTCCTCCTGAGTATGGCGATACCACATGTGTGGGACTTTTTCACAGCCTGACCACATACAGAGGCCCAACATGCAAGGAAGACCAACCGGTGTTCTAGGGACACATAGCATACACATGACAAGAATTACACCCCAAAATACATTATGCTAAGCAAAGGGTAAACAAAAAATGTACCTGTGGTTTTAGTAGCGCAGTTGTCCACGGGACGATAGCACTGGTCCAGGCAGCAGGCAGGGACTTGGTCAGCAAAAGAAAATGCAATTGTCCAGGCAACAGGCATGATGGCATAGGTCCTACAGGCAGCAGGCAGAAGTAGGGCCTCGTTCAGGACAGAATGGGGACAGGGGTAGAGGCTTCTCCCACCCAAATCTCTTTGAAGCCTCCGGGCAACCAGACCCTAATCTAGAATGAGAAAACAAAAACAATAGTTTTCTTCATCCAGAAAAACAATTCTGGAGCCCCTCACATGTGAGACCCCTGTGCTTTGAATCCCACTAGTCCACTGGCAGGGTAAAAGATCAGTCCAAGAGGCAGGCAAAAAGAATGGTCAAACGGTCCAGGGTCAGTTCCAGATCAGGCAGAGGTATAAACAGAATTGGTAGGCATAAGCGTGGTCAAATAACAATCCAGGGTCAGTTCCATATCAGGCAGAGGTATAAACAGAATCGGTAGGCAAAAGCGTGGTCAAATAACAGTCCAGGGTCAGTTCCATATCAGGCAGAGGTATAAACAAAATCGGAAGGCAGAATCGTGGTCAAATAACAAGCCAGGGTCAAATACAGAGCAAGCAGAGGCATTAGGGGTGTAAAGGTAAATGGCAGGAAGTGACTAATAATTTAGTAAGGAATGATAACGGCGGAAACAGCCAACTACGCAGAGGCCTGGTTGGGAAGGGCATTGGGCACAATAAAAACGGGTGTCTCTTCTCACTCCATCTTTGGAGCACACCCGGCATTTTTTTGGGGAATTTCGGCCTGTTGGTCCGGGAGGGATTTTATCTGGGAAGTGGCGCTCGTAGAGTCGGCTTACCACATCGGATCGAATGGTTGCTGGTGGGTTGCTGGTGTATAAAAGGGCAGTGGTGATTTCCTCCTGGAAGTAAAGGTAGGATTTGGGTCTTGGAGTGGATTTTCGATATAATACGTAGGTGTTGTATATGGCCAAATTGAATAAGTAAATTTAAACTTTTTTATACCACTGGTATGATCGTCTTGTGGAAAGGTAGGGCTCGATCATTTGATCATTGAAATCGACACCCCCCATGAACTTATTGTATTCGTGGATACATTTAGGTTTCTGGATTTGCCCATTCCTCCTTCTGATGGTAACGCATGTATTGTTGTGGATGGTAGAAAGCACGTACACATCCCTTTTGTCCCTCCATTTCACGGCCAGAACTTCCTCATTGCGTGCACTCGCCGTCTCCCCTTTTCTTAGCTTCTTGGTGACGAGGCTTTGAGGAAAGCCCTTCCGGTTCGACCGTACGGTGCCGCATGCGGGTGTCTTCTTTCTATACAGGTTTCGGAAAAGGGGCAAACTTGTGTAGAAATTGTCCACATACAAGTGGTAGCCTTTCTCCATGAGCGGGTTTAGGAGTTGCCAAACAATTTTCCCGCTGGTTCCTATGTAGTCTGGGCAATTAGGGGGGTGTAGCTGGCTGTCCTTTCCTTCATATATGTTGAAGGCATAGGTATATCCGGTGGCACGGTCACATAATTTGTAGAGCTTCACTCCATAGCGGGCCCTTTTGGAGGGCATAAATTGCTTTATGCCGAGCCTGCCAGAAAATTTTACAAGGGACTCGTCAACACAGATGTTTTGGTCAGGGGTAAACAACTGGGGGAAAATTTGGGAAAAATAATCTAGTAGTGGCCGAATTTTATAAAGTTTGTCAAAATTTGGGTCATCTCGGGGAGGGCACTGGGTATTGTCACTATAGTGTAGGAATCGCATGATCATTTGATATCTGGACCTGGGCATTTTTGAGGAAAAGACGGGCATGTGGTATATGGGGCGTTTTGACCAATATGAACGTACTTCGTTTTTGTGGTTTAGTCCCATACAGAATACGAGGCCCAAAATTTTTTTTAAACTCTTCCACTGTAAGGGGTCTCCATTGGAAGGGACGGGCATAATAGGATGTGGGGTGACTGGAAATAAATTGTTGGGCATAGAGATTGGACTGGGAAACAATTGAGGAAAGCAAGTCCTCAGTAAAAATTAAATAGAAAAAATCTATTGGGGCAAAATTTTCTGTGTCCACTTGGACTCCTGCCTGGGCAGTGAAAGGGGGAATGTTGGCTTCTCCTGAATTAGGAGGAAGCCACAAGGGGTACTGAAGGGAATAGGGAAGGCTGGCATGGGACCTACTGGTACGTGACCTTGCTTGACGAGGTGTTGCGGTTCTGGTGGATGGCACAGCGGTGCTGGTGGATGGCACAGCAGTGCTGGTGGATGGCACAGCAGTGCTGGTGGATGGCACAGCAGTGCTGGTGGATGGCACTGCCTCCTTCGCAATACGCCTTCGTCTGGCGGGCGGACCCTCTTCCTCCTCTTCTTCCTCCTCTTCTTCCTCTTCCTCCTCTTCTTCCTCTTCTTCCTCTTCCTCCTCTTCTTCCTCTTCTTCCTCCTCTTCCTCCTCTTCCTCCTTCTCCTCTTCCTCTTCACTGCTAACTACCGGCTCATAGTCAACATCAGATCCGGCGTCTGACCTTGCGGAGGAATCCGAATCGCAGAGCTCCCCGTTGCTCTCGTCGGCCGCAATAATTTCGTATGCCTCCGTAAGTGAAAAAGATCTTTTAGCCATGACAAAAGATGGCACGTGGCACTGATGACACTGACAGGTGGCACTGACGGCAAATGGGACTGGCAGATGGCACGGGCAGATGGCACTGATGGCAGGTAGCACTGATGGCAGGTGGCACTGATGGCAGGTGGCACTGATGGCACTGATGGCTGACGGCACTGATGGCACGGGCAGATGGCACGGGCAGATGGCACGGGCAGGTGGCACTGGCGGCAGGTGGCACTGATGGCAGGTGGCACTGATGGCACTGATGGCTGACGGCACTGATGGCACGGGCAGGTGGCACTGATGGCAGGTGGCACTGATGGCACTGATGGCTGACGGCACTGATGGCACGGGCAGATGGCACGGGCAGGTGGCACAGGCAGGTGGCACTGGCAGGTGGCACTGGCAGGTGGCACTTATGGCAGATTGCACTTTTGGCAGATTGCACTTATGGCAGATGGCACGAGCAGGCGGCACTGGCAGGTGGCACTGATGGCAGGGGCAGGTGGCACTGATGGCAGGGGCAGGTGGCACTGATGGCAGGGGCAGGTGGCTCTGATGAAAATGCACTGGCTGGTGGCACTGGCTGATGGCACTGGAAGGTGGCACTGGAAGGTGGCACTGGCAGGGACTGTGGGTAGTGTTTGTGTCACTCACTTTTTTTTTTTTTTTGACTGTAACGAACGGAACGATGCACTGTAAAACTCTTTCTCTCCTCACACGCGGTCTGTGTGTAAGGAGAGAAAGCCGGCGATGAGAGATGATCTCATTTGTTTACATTCGAGATCATCTCTCATTGGACGGCTAGATCGAATGCTGAATGGCCGCTGTGATTGGCCATTCAGCACGATCTGTGATTGGCTGTGTCCGAGGGACACGGCCAACACAGTTTTCTGCAGAAGCGCGCTCGCGGGGACGCGCTTCCAGCAGAGAAACGGCAGGCCGTTTAAACACGGCCACTTGGCACTTCAGGTCCGCGCTGCAGACGTATTTTTACTATAGCGCGGATCTGAAGTGGTTAATCAGGTTACAGAACACAATAATACAAGGTGTACATCCAGAGCGTCCATGGGCAGGCGGGAAACCCGCCCATATACCAGTAAAGGATCCAACTCCATCTAGCTTCCAGTATAGCATATCCAACGCAGACCCATCACCACCCCCAACAGTTCTCATAACCCATAAAAAGGCACATCCCGTGAGAGTTCGGGGGCAGGGAGGGGACCCAAAAAGGGAGTGAGCAAGGGGATGGGGGAGAGGATATAGTAGGAGCAGGGAGGGGGGCACACAGGGGGGTCGGAGGAAGGAAAGGGAACACCACATCGCCCACCCACATCTAGTCTCAGGGCGGCAGGGGATCAGGAACCGCACACGTTTCAGTCCAGGCGGACCAAATCTTATCATACTTTCCCGGACACTGTCTGCTTTTATAGGTCAGTCTATATAAGGGGAGCACTGAGGTGAAGTCATGGGTGGGGGGATGCTCTGACTTCCACTTTAGCATAATCTCCTGCCTAGCATTGTACAGGGAAAATGTCAAACACAACTTGCAGTACCTATTCCCCTCCACATCCTCCATATAGCTTAGTAATAAAAGCTTTGTATCAGCCTGTATGCTGATCTTGCAGATGTCACTGAGAGTAGAGGCCACAGCCGCCCAATAGGGCTGAAGTTTGGGACAGGACCAGACCATATGCCAGAAAGTTCCTATCTCCTGTTTACATCTCGGACAGTGGGGGTCCCTCTGGGGGTACACCCGCGCCAGCCGCTGTGGGGTGAAGTAGGCTCTATGTAGGAATTTCAGCTGCGCAAACCTATCCCTAGCGGCAATCAAAGAAGGGATATATGTTGAGAGGGAGTCCTCCCACTCCTCCTCCTTCAGAGACGGGATATCTAATTTCCACCTTTCCCAAGTTCTAGTAAGTTTGGCATCATGCCCCACTGTGAGATATAGGAGAGGGGCGCCCCATCACATCAGAGATCAGAAGGCGCTCAGGGAACTGGGCCTGAAATGCATGTCTCAACTGCCAATACCAAAACTGGAAGGAGGCCGGCAGGGAATACCCGCTGCGCAGCTCCCGAAACGTCCTGAGCCTACCATCCTGAACTATGTGTCTAATCTTAACAATCCCCCTTTTCGCCCAAAGAGACGGGTCCGGAATAGAATTAAAGTGGGGCAACATAGGGTTGTAGATGTGGGGAAATGTGATTTGGCTTCCTATATACTGCTCTAGCCTCCTGCCAAACCTTCACGGTGGTACTGTCAGGAGCGTTACTTACCGAGGCCGAGATGCCAAGGGCGGCTCACCTTTGCGACTCGATGCGATCCACCCGCTGGGGTTTGAGACAGAAGGAAGGATGCACCAAGAGGCACCGGGTCCAGTGGCAGGAATCCAAGGTGGACCGGGAACTGGATAGCCAAAGCTCACTGGAGGCTGTTCAGAAGCACACAGGAAATAGTCCAAACAGAAGGTGCTCAAACAGGAACAAGGCTGAAGAATAATCCAGAGAACAAGCCGAGGTCAGGGGTTGGAGCAGGTAGGGTATCCGAAGTTCAAAGCCAAGGTCAGGGGTAGAGAAGTCAGACAGTCCAAAGTTCAAGCCGGGGTCACAGGGTCAAGGAAAGTAGCAATCCAGAGAGCAAGCCAAAGGTCAGGTAAACAGGATATCCACAGATAAGGTTTCCAGTAGCAAACACTGCAAACGAACCAGCAATTTGCAAGGAGAAAGGGGCTGGTTTAAATAGGCCGCTCAGACCACTGATTGGTCCAAAGTAGCACGAGTTCACCAGGCTCCGACGGACAGCAAGAAGAATATCACTGAGCAGTGGCTCAGAGGCAAAGACCTGGACCAGCAATAGAAAGGTCCTGGGTTCAATTCCACCCAGAGCCAACTGGGGGACGACCATGCCTCGCCGCCCGCTCGGCACAGTAGCGATCATGACAGGTACACATAAGCGACGTCATGGACAAGCTCTAAGACCCCTGAACGGTAGGTTGCTAAGCGATGCATATGAGCCTAAAACGGCCACCTCCAGCGTCACTGCTGGGTTTTGTTTAGGTTGGGAGAACCACCATCTCACTGTGACCAAGACCGCCGCCCAGTAGTAAATACGGAAGTTCGGGAGCGCCAGTCCCCCCCCAGACATAGGGAGGTATAGAATTTGTCTCGCCACCCTGGGAGGCCGTCCGGCCCACACAAAGGACAGCACCACACTCTCCAACCTTCGGAAGAAGGATCCAGGGAGATAAGCAGGTGTGCTTCGAAAAAAATAAAGACATTTTGGTAGAAAAATCATTTTCAGGAGGTTTACTCGTCCTACAGGGCTCAGGGGCAGGGACCGCCACACCGCACATTTGGATATTAGTTGCGTCATGAGGGGTTGTATATTAGTATTCACGTAGTCCTCCGTCCTACCCGTGATTTTAATGCCTAGGTAAGTGAATTCGTCCACCCACCTGAGCGGGGTGCTCAAGGCAGGACGCGGCAACCCGGGGTGCAGTGGGAACAGGACAGATTTGTCCCAGTTTATGCGTATCCCCGAATATCGACCAAATTGGTCAAACATCTCCAGTGCCGTTTGCAGTGAGGACGAAGCATCGTCCAGGTAGAGCAGAGTGTCATCTGCGTATAGAGACAGCTTCTCCTCAATCGGGCCTATCTGTATCCCGAGCACCCTCCCCTCCGACCTGATCTGTATTGCCAATGGTTCCAGCGCAAGTGCAAATAGACCCGGGGTAAGTGGGCACCCCTGTCGCGTGCCGCGACCCAGCGGAAAGGCCTCCGAGAGGCAGCCATTTGTATGAATCCTGGCCATGGGGCCAGCATACAGTATGCGCACCCACTGCAGGAAACCCGGACCAAATCCGAAGCCCGAGAGGACCCTCCAAAGGTAGCCCCACTCAAAGGAGTCAAAGGCCTTCTCCGCGTCGAGCAAGCCACCACAGCCGTCGAGCCCACGGCCGCCCGATCTATGTGAGTAAGTAGTCGCCGAATGTTTATGTCCGTACCCCTGCCCGGCATGAACCCCGTTTGGTCAGAGTAGACCAGAGCTGTTATAACCGTATTTAGTCTAGTGGCTAAAACTTTGGCCAGTATTTTCGCGTCCACATTTAGGAGGGAGATGGGGCGATAGGAAGAGCAGAGCGCCGGATCCTTCCCGGGCTTGGGGATCACGACAATTATCGCCTCCCTCATGGTGCCGGGAAGTCCCCCCGACTCCGCCGACGAGGCAAACATGGCTTGCAGTCTAGGGGCCAGCTCTGCCGCACAATGTTTGTAGAACTCCACAGGAATGCCGTCAGGCCCCGGCGCCTTGCCAGATTGCATAGACTTCAGTGCCTGTAGGATCTCCTTAACCGTGATGGGGGTATCTAATTTGTCTCGGTACGTAGGTGTGAGAACCGGCAGGTCGACATTAGTCAAATAGCGGGTCATTCTGGCGCTGTCGGCCTCGATTTCCCTTGGTCCGACGGCACGGACCAGGAGCAGCGGAGGTCACAGTAAGACAATGTTATACACTGCAATCATATCCTGCTGACTTTTGTCTTTATTATTGTAAGAGTCTAATTTTAAACCTTATTATTAAACTTTTTACCGAAAAATACTACACTATAGTGGCCTTTTCTCCTCTTGCTCTGCTCGGGTTGGAGCGATCCCCCGCCGCCCCCTTCCCCCCATTTCAGTTACCGTTTAGGATACCGGATCGCGGAGCACAGTGGACGATTCGTTTGGACACTCCACAGACACAAGGAGATAGTCATTTGACTTATGCGCCTAATTAAAAGATCCGGGAGGGGAGAGTTTTGGGAGACAGGTGGAGGAGCACCAACATGGTTCAATATTACAACTAAACCAGGGAAGGATCTGTAATTTGGACTGTCAGGAGGTCTGAGAACCTCTCATCCATGGGAACAATTACATTACCTATTTATTGGATTTTTTGCACTATTGAACCATTACCATCACGAGCATTTATGGTTTAGCAATCACGGACTGCACTTTATTATAGATTAGTTGCTTACAGCAACAGTTCACGTTTTGCACTTTATTGCAGAGGTGTTGCATTCAGCATCAGTTCACATTTATGGTTTTGATCATTGTTTGAAATAGGAATATTTTTTACATGTCATTTATATTTATTTATTTATCCATATTTGTCTTTACACGTTTGTATTAGATTGCTCGCTAGTTCCCACTAGCAATACAACACACGGTGATAGCATTATTCACATGTATGTTTGAACTTTAGCGCTAATCATTTATTTATATATTTCTATTTTATGTTTGGTGAACATCACGAGATTCAGCAGCTTTAGTTGTGCTCTACATTTTTACACATTTACTATATACTCACAGTAGCGCGAGAGATATACTTTATGCATGGTCCGAAATCCCTCTGGGCAGAATGCGAACATCCGTGACCCGTGGCAGAACAGGAGCTCCCGCATATACCAGATCGATGCGGGAGAACGTCTTGTGAGACGCCGAGTGGCACGTATAGGCTCTGGCCCGGGGGTGTCTCCACCTCCACACATCCGTGAGCCCATACGTGTCCGCCCAGCTGGCCAGTCCAAGCCCAGCCTGTCCCACCGACGACATCTTGTCCATGCCAGGATCAGGGACCAGATTAAAGTCTCAGAGAATAACAGTGTTATCATTAGTAAATTCAGCAATTTTAGTTGTCACTTGATTCAGCAGAGCTAAGGAGGCTGGGGGCGGTAAATACAGCCCCACTATGGTCCAGGTCAAGGAGTGTATTTTAGCATGAAGTATAAAAAACCTACCGTCCGGGTCCAGGACCAGATCCAGCAGCTTAAATGGAAGGGATTTGTGAACTATGGAATACAAAAACCCAGCAGTGAGAGAAAAACTGGACAAAGATGGTGGATGGCATGCACCTGAGCCCCAGGAGAAGATGGAGAACTACAAGTCCCAGCAGCAGTGTAACTACAATAAGGCTCGGAGGTGGATGGGTGAGGATCAGGTTAACCTCCTGAGCGGTGTTCCCGAGTCTGACTCGGGGTGAGATTTTTGGGCTAAAATCGGTAACCCCGAGTCAGACTCGAGCTTGCCTCGCTGGATGTACAGGGAGTGTTTACTTACCTTGTCCCTGGATCCAGCAATGCCACCGCGCTGTGTGAGCGAGCGGGACCTCGCTCGATTCACACAGCGTCCTCCTGTGCCGCCGATCTCCGTTCCCTGCGACGTTACGACGCACGGGGATGGAGAACGCGCCAAATTAAAAAAAGTAAACAAACACATTACATACAGTATACTGTAATCTTATAGATTACAGTACTGTATGTAAAAAAAACACACCCCCCTTGTCCCTAGTGGTCTGCCCAGTGTCCTGCATGTCATTTTATATAATAAAAACCTTTTTTTCTCCCTGCAAACTGTAGATTGTCCATAGCAACCAAAAGTGTCCCTTTATGTCAAAAATAGTTTTAGATCAGCTAGAAAACAGCGATAATAAATTATAATCACTTGCAGAATTGTGCGATAGCGATTTGTGGGGAAATTCGTCATAAAAAAAAAAATAATGACAACGACAATTCTGCAACTGAGCAAATTTCAGTGATTTTGATTTGATTACATTATTGAATAATTTTTATTATAATTATATTATTATTTGTTATAATTATTTATAGTTATTTATTATATTATAATTTATAATTTTGTTTTTAAAAAATGTCATACCCGGGATGCCTATTAGAATCTTGTTTGGTCAGATTTAAGTGAGTTATTTCTAAAAATTACAGGCCTACAATATAAAACGCCAAATTTCCTTGCAAATAATGGTACCGCTTTCAGCATGTTTTTTCTGAAAGAATCATACCACCAGGGAGGTTAATGCACTGCCACTCCAGTGCACTGCTGACTGACAAGTAATTGGGGTCAATCAGGGTGGGATCAGGAGTCAAACAGGATGATTGTGAGTGAGATGATCCAGATCTGCATACACGAGGCATGGCCAGCTTTTCTTACCCTTCTTCGCAGATCCGCTCGGGCCGTGCAAAGAACGGAGCTGCCGACGTGACGTCACTTTCGGTTTTCGTCTGTAAGACGAAACCCGGAAGTAACAGCTAAAGCAATGCTCCCGGCGTCCATAGTGGATCCAGGGACGGGAAGCTAATCGGCGCTTTGCAATGCGCCACAAGGCGGGTTAAAAGCCTGCAAATGAAGCGCCACGTCTGCAATCTCGTGATTGCATTGACGGGGCGCTTCCTAGGGCACTGGTGTCCGGCACCTAAGTTGACTTTGTTAAAGGCCCTTTTTTTTTTTTCTTCTTCTTCTTCTTCTTCTTAAAGGGGCCATTTAAAAAATAAATAAAATGATTTTATTTTTTTGTGACTACAGGAGGGGGGGCGGCGCCCAGGTGCCCCCTATGGACGGGCCGTCACTGGTAAGTACACAATGCTAACTGTGGTTTCTACAGGCTCACACAGTACTCCAAAGCACAGTGGCAGCAATATGAAGTGCATTGCAATAAGACTGTCAATTCAAAATGAACAAATATATGCACGTGCAATTCCATTAGTGTAATGTATCGAGAAATAAGTGGAAAAAAAAACAGGAAAAGCTACTAGCACAGGTTTAAAGATACCAAACTTTTGACCAACGCCAATATACTGTTCAGCGCCATTATACAGGCAGACATGAAACAATATATTGAGTACACTTTTGATGATCAAAATTCAGTCAATCCAGCGACAGTCTGTGCTCAAAATGTCCACAAGAGTGCAAGAGGTATTTCAGAGCTTCAGAGAAGGCTCCCAGAAATCCAATAGAAATAAGAGTGAGGTTGAATGCATATACCAGAACCAAATGGCTCTCACACGAATGAGAAGCCGAAAGTGCTTTAGGGATAAATCCCAAACATGCTTGCGGTAGGTGGTGCGATCCTGCTAATTCTTCCGGCTTCATTCTCATATATTAGGAACATTTAATATATAAACACTCAAAGTGCAGTATATCTGTGTAGCGCTACCCCCTCAGGAGCCGCTGATTGTTTTGGGATCTACTCTCTTTATTTGGCTTACCCCTATTTAACTGGCTCAAACCCTCCCTTGACACATCAGAAGTCTGGTGAGTGTATTGTGACCTCTGTTTGGCTGGGGTCACAATAGCAGGGCATGCAGCATGAAATGACAATGTAACAACAATTATACCTGCTTTTAAGGATGGTCCCTCCAGACAAGAATAATGCACTTCACACAGTCAATATATTTAAACCAAAGAGAATGAGTTTACTTTATGTAGACTAGGAAAAGCAAACATAGGTTTAAACCACAAGCAAACAACAGTTATGCAATGACACAATATGATTCTGCAAGGGCCCTTGCGGCAATCAGTAAGTAATAATAATAACAACAAGATTTAAACTAAAGAATGGTACCATTCAGCTAAGCTAATGTATACAGACTAAAGTCCACGATGCGGCCGGTTGGTGCACATTAGATTTATAATCCACAAGTGGCAAACGATAAGAGAACATCAACTAGGCAAAGTATCTTGAACAACGGCATGGGTGAACTGATCGCTCGTCAGCGTCAGTCACTTTTGCATAAACAACTATAAAAATCGTGAGAGGGCCTCTAAGTTTCAGCTAGAGGCCAAACACGTGTCTCCGGCTTGTAGGGTGGCACTAAGTTAATTGTCAGAAAGGGAGGATTTGAGGATGAGCATGTGCTCTCTCACCCGACTCTTCTCAAAAGGATGCGTTGGAAGATCACTACTCCACAGCAAAAGGGCCTCCGGCATCAGGCTCCCCACAGTTTCAGACGTCAGCTGGGTGGCCTCTGCAGTCTCCTGGAACATGAGCTGGGTATGGTGGTCTTGCTTCCTTCTGGATGGCTGGTCTCTCGGGGAGAAGTTAGGCCCAGGCTTAGGCCTAGCAGTACAGCGGTGCTGTCCTCCACAGCTCCGCAGTGGAGAAAAAGCAGGTCCCGAGAGAGAGAGATCAGCCCCTCCCTTTCCTTAAGTAACCTCCCCCAGAAGTCTGTGCGGAGGTGTCACATGTTCTAATAACAAAGGGCATTGTGGGATGTGTAGTCTGTTTCTCCTAATGCCGCATGCACACGGTCGTTTTTTGTCTCATTAAAAAAACGATGTTGCCTACACACCATCGGTTTTTCAAAATGCTCTAGCAAAGCGCGGTTACATTCAGCACGTACGGCGGCACTCTGTTCCATTCAAGCTTGCGTCATAACTTGTTTCGGGTTTAAAAATGTTGTTTTAAGCGTCGTTTTTGCCCACACACGATCATTTTTTATGGCACAAAAAACGACGTTTTGAAAAACAACATAAAAAACTGAAGCATGTTCGAATTTTTTTTTGTCGTTTTTCAGAAGACATAAAACAACGTTTTCCCCACACGGTCATTTTAAATGACGTTTTTTTTTTTAATTTTGTTTTTTTTCATCACAAAAAACGACCGTGTACACGGCATGAGCGTCAATGGAGTCCATATCTCCCGATACTTGCAGTCCCACAATGCATAACTTCTTAAAGGTATTTTACATATTTACAAGCATGAGCAAAGTTCCAGCGGGATTCAGGCCTGTCATCAGACTCTGACAGGATGACCCCGCTACATCTGAAAAATAGAATTTATTAAAATAAAGAAATGCACTCACATTCCAAATAAAACAAAACAACATCAATAGTCCTATGCTGATTTATTATGTGCGCATATTTGTCACACTTAAATGATTCAGATTATCAAGCAAATTTTATATTACACAAAGATAACACAAGTAAATACAAAATGCAGTTTTTAAATGATGATTTAATTTATTAAGGGAAAAAAACTGTCCAAACCTGCTTGGCCCTATGTGAAAACATTTATTTTTTTCTACAGCTTTTCTTTGCGTACATTACAGGACACAGAGCCGGTTATAATAATAATAATTGTAGCAGTACCCCTGAAGGAGCTGCTGGTTGGTTTTGGGTGGCATGTTACCTCGTGTTCCTCCGCCGTCTAGGGGTATTTGGTGAAAGTTGCAGTAACGGAATGTCCACAGGTGTCTTTTTCTGTGCTCTTTATTACCCAGCCGGGTAAAAACAGTAAGACTAATTGAACAACCCCTTCCCGTAACCATTTGTTCGTCCAACCCCTTGTAACCTTAAATAAAGACACTGACAACAACTTATCCTTGAATGGACGTAGGGGTCGGCCACAGCTTTATTTTGGTAAATCATAACGTGAACTTGTTAACCTTTATTAACCTCTCATAGGTTGCTCACCAGGGGGAAGCAACCAGCCAGCCGCCGGCCTAAGCCGACGGGCATAATAGCCTTCCACCTCTCCTTTCCATAACTGTATTCTCCTGTACCGCCAGCTGTGACTTCAAAATAACCAATAGAAATACTCGCACCTACCAATGCAAATTAAAACCAGGGCCTGTAAGGCCAATGACATATCACCCGTAAAACATAAAAGTATAGCAAAATAAGCCCATTTCCTTGTGTGTGTTATCATTATTTTTTTTTATTTTTTTTATATCTCTTTTTTTTTTATTTATTTTTTTGGGGGTAACAAAAAGTTAAAGAAAATAGCATAGTAACTCCAGAAAGTAGGGGGTGGGCCGGTAGTAGAGCTTTCTCTGCTGGCGCTGCTCCAGGTAAGAGGAAGTGGGGAGGGCGGCATCCCTCCTATAAAAGCTCAACCGCCACCACGATGGGAAAAAGCTCAAGGAGAGTCAGGTTGCGACACAGCCCCTTATCCCGCCACTCTTGCGGCCATGATTCCGCACTCCAATCAGTCCCGAGAATTGCACCGTAGCCCACCGATCCAGCCGCATCGGTGAACAGGGACAATTCCTGATTGCATACCTCGTCCGACAAAAAACACGTGCAACCGTTGTAGCGGCGCAAAAATTCACGCCACACCAACAGGTCCTCTTTCAGGGAAGAAGTGAGTCGGATCCGATGCTCAGGCCTCTTGGCCCCTTTGGTAGCCAATGATAAGCGACGTGAAAAAACCCGACCCATCGGCATGATACGACATGCAAAAACCAAGAGACCCAAAAGCGACTGTAACTGACGCAAAGTGACCTTCTGAACTCCGCAAAAAACGTCAATCAAGCTTAAAAGTTTCTCGAGCTTGACCGTCGGCAACCTAAAAACCATCTCAAGGGAATCTATTTCAATGCCCAAAAAAGACAGATTGGTAGTTGGACCCTCCGTCTTTCCAGCGGAAAGCGGAACACCGAACCTGCTCATCAGGGCACAAAAGGAATCCAGCAAAAATTGACAATGAGAAGACTCACCCGGGGCCACGAACAGAAAATCATCCAAATAATGAATAATAGATCTGCAGCCAGTGTCACATCGTACCGCCCTTTCCAAAAAGGAACTGAACATTTCGAAATAGTGGCACGATATGGAGCACCCCATCGACAAACAGGTATCATAGTAAAACAGGCTATCCACGCAGCAACCCAGAAGATGATAGCAATCCGGGTGTACCGGCAACAACCTGAAGGCAGATTCAATATCCGTCTTGGCCATAAGGGCGCCCTGACCGGCTCGCCGGACCAACATCACCGCCCTATCGAAAGACACATAGGAAACCGATGCCTCCTCTTTAGAGATGCCGTCGTTGACCGATGAGCCCCTCGGATAAGATAGATGGTGAATTAAGCGAAACTTACCACTGTCCTTTTTGGGGACCACTCCAAAAGGAGAAACCCTCAAGTTGGGAAAGGGGGGGGATAAAAACGGGCCCTCAATACGACCCAAATTAACTTCTTTACTAACCTTGTCCCGTAGAGCCTCCGGATAAAGCGCAGCCGATTGCAAGTTGCCAGCCAGTTGAGGGGACGCTGAAGGAACAAAGGGGATGAAAAACCCATACAAAAAACCTACGCGCAGTTGCTCCCCTTTAGACCTATTGGGGTAGCGCTCTAGCCAGGGCAACATCTCGTCCACGCTCACTGGCGTCTTTCCCATCAGCAGGCGCTGCGCCCTTCTGCGCTGGTTTAGCACCGTGGGGGCAACGGACTGCACCATGGGAGCCCCCACAGGACTCGAGAAAGGGAGTCTGCCTCTGCGCCATAATGAGACGCAGCCATACGTCCGTGGCCTTGCAACCCCACCCCACTTGCCGCCATGAGATTTATATGCATTGTAAACCGAATCCAAATAGATGAAGAGTTCAGAACAACGCTCAGGGTGTTTCTCCCCCATTATACCACCCAGCACCGCAAAGGCCTGAAGCCAATTGCCTATCGTCCTGGCAACGCGGGGCCTGCGCTCAGCTGACCTGTCTGTAAAAAACTTGCGCTCCCTATCAATTGTGTGCTGGTCCACCGATACCAGGGACCAGATGTCCACATACTTGTTATCCCAAATTTTTTGTCTAATGTCAACGCTAACATGTGAACCCAATGGGCTTATCCCGCAGAAAAAGGACTCCTTGTGCACACTAGCTCTTGGTGGAGACGGAGCCCGTTTGTTCGGAAGAGGCGAGACTGCCCCTTGGGAACCGGACTCCAGCTGCGTCAACAAGGCCTTAAGGGCCAGTACCAACGCCTGCGACCCGCCCCCAGCACCCCAGGCCCCCGCGTAATCAAACTCACCAACCATGGCAGAAGACGGAGAAGGAGGCATCTCTGAAGAAACCGCAGATGACACTACCACCGGAGGAGCAGATACTGGAGCATGTGGGGGCAGCACCGACACCGAAAGGAGTACCCCTGGGACAGCGCCACCGTGCGCACGGGCGGCCAGCGCCGCCCCCCCCACTCCCAGCCCCAGACGCCATGGAGCTCCCCCGCTGCTGTGAGGCCCTAAGGGGGCTTAGGCTCAGTCGATCAGGCGGTCGGGTAGCCCTGCGAGGGGCCCGCCGACCCCCCCCATCGATACATGCAGTGTGGCATGGCAAGGGGGACGGTCCCGGCACCCCCAGGTCGTTCGGCGACACGGGCCAGGAAGCCGCCATCGGACCGCACCCGCTCCCGGATCATACCCATCAAATCGTCAGCCATCCTCAGCCTGAGCTTTCTCTGCTGGCGCTGCTCCAGGTAAGAGGAAGTGGGGAGGGCGGCATCCCTCCTATAAAAGCTCTGTCCCATCTCCTAAGTACTTCCCCCTTACTTGCGAACTATTGGTTCTGTGCTGACCTATGGGAAGCCTCCATCTACGCAAGGGAGGGGGAGGGAGTGAGGCTCACTTAACCCTTTCCTGGCTATCCCTGGCTATCCCTGCCACTTCACTTAGTCCGATACACACACAACTGGTCTGATTGCGCCCCCCTCCTGTTCAAGATGGTAGCGCCCTGGGCACTCGCCCCTCCCGCCCCTGCCTTGTACCGGCCCTGGTGAAGAGTAGAGATTTAGCAGAAGTTAAAATAGCGGATTCAGGTGTGAGTAACAGGGAAACAGTCCTGCTTCCAACAACACTTTCTTCTTCACCACTCCAGTCAGAGTGGGTATAGCGCACCTGGACAGGCCTCTCTCACCAGCCTGGCAGCCAGAATGTCACTCGGAACTTGGGGAAAAAGTCTTTGCCACAGACCCCTCCCTATGGTTGAAACAGCAGAGATAATCCTCCTTAGCAGACTCGATACCTGGACTCTCCTTCAGGTAGATGCAGTTAGGTTACCGACTGATAGGTGACCAATGTCTAGCCTGTCAGTACCCGGTTACCTTGATCCCCTAGTGGATGGTCGAAACCCTTTTGGATCGCCAGCTCTACTCTTGGCACTCCTCAGGCAGTACTTTCCACCGAACAGCTTCCTCTAGCAGGACTTATGCCGCGTACACACGATCATTTTTCGGCATGTAGAAAAACCAACGGTTTTCCAACTTCAGCATTAAAACGACGTTGCCCACGCACCATCGTTTTTTAAAAATGCTCTAGCAAAGCGCGGTGACGTACAACACGTACAACGGCACTATAAAGGGGAAGTTCCATGCGAATGACGCCACCTTGGGGCTGCTTTAGCTGATTCGTGTTAGTAAAAGACGATTCACTCTTTTCTGTCTGTTACAGCGTGATGAATGTGCTTACTCCATTATGAACGGTAGTTTTACCAGAACGAGCGCTCCCGTCTCATAACTTGCTTCTGAGCATGCGTGGGTTTTTAACGTCGTTTTTGCCCACACACGATCATTTTTTACAAACCGAAAAAACGACATTGTTTAAAACGTTGTTAAAAAATGCAGCATGCTCAGAAAAAAAAATTGTAGTTTTTCAAAAGCCGAAAAATGATGTGAAGCCCACACACGATCATTTTAAATGACATTTTTTTAAAACAACGTTTTTTTAATGCTGAAAAATGATTGTGTGTACGCGGCATAATGCTTGGGACCTCTTTAGATTTAGGGACCCAGTCGATCACTTGGGCCCAGCCACAGCTCAGATGCTCTGGACCAACGTGGTCCCGGAGTCAGGAACACCCAGTGGCACGCACACCCCGGCCTGGAAGGCCATTTCGCTGGGGTGCCGTGGTATGGCTACCCTGAAGGTGGGTGCCACACTGGAAGAAGACCCAGACCAATGGCGTCTGTCCCATAAATACCCCCCCCCCAGCATGCACAGCAAGGAAAACTCCCCCTGATAGGCTGCTGGGTAAGAGCACCCAATCTTTGACTCCACTGCTGCCACCTGCCGACCTGGGGTGTGATCAGCACCCCATAAACAACAGACTGAGCTCACAGCACAGCCAAAGCTGAGACAGAGACCTAAATTTGAACAAATTAACATAGTCAGAGTTACCTAACTCCCTGACCCCCTCTAAATTTAACTTGGCACCGGTTCTAGAAAGTAACCAGGCGTTACTCTTGAGACATAATATTATTATTATTATTATTATTATTATTATTATGTATCTCGCATGGCCAAAACATCACCCGCTTGGGCACCACATGCTTGACCAGACATATGTCGACCTGCCATGCAGTTCATTGGCAAGCGTACCTAAAAGACCCACACCAAAGAACAAAGCGGACCTCTCCTTGCTCCTCATCAGCTGGGATCTCCAACTCCACTATACCTTCAGTCCTCTCTGAAACCTGCACTGAGAGGAATGAAGGTGTAGAATTGGGTGTGTCACAGGCAAGTACTTGCGGGCAATCTACTATCGGTACACCAATGTCAGATTGTAACGGGGGAAATTTCCCTGCCCCAGCTGCTGCAGCGCCAAAAGAAGTTCTCTACCAGCCATCCATATGCCCAGCGGTTGAATGATAGCTTGGCTAAATTGCTAGCACTTCAACTGCTGCCTTTTCAGTTGGTAGACCCTGCCCCCTTCTGTGAGTTTGTGGAATGTGTGGTACATCAATGGCAGGTTCCCAAACGCCACTTTTTCTCATGGAGGGCGATTCCGGCACTCTATCGGTATGTCGAAGGCAATGTCCATGCCTCGCTGGGCAGGGTGGTCAGCGGTAAGGTGCATATTACTGCTGACTCATGGTCCAGCAGGCCTGGACAGAAACGTTACCTATCTTTCACAAAGCATTGGGTGACTCTGCTGGCAGCTGGGAAGGATGCAGGACAAGGTACAGTAGTGTTGGAGGTTGTTCCGCCACCACGCCTCCAAAATGCTACTACTGGTGATTGTGACACACCTCTCTCCTCCACCCCCTCCTCTTCTTCCTCCGTGGCCTCTTCCTGTGCTGATTGCTTCTGAACCAGCGGTGCTCCGTAGGCATTCAAGGGGCTACGCAGATACGCAGGCAAAAAGATGCCATGCGGTGCTTGAGCCGGTGTGCTTGGGAGACGGGAGCCACACTGGGGCAAAGGTTCTGTCAGCTCTTCAGGGGCAGGCTCAGAGGTGGTTGATGCCACGCCAGCTTAAGTCAGGAATAGTGGTTTGCGAAAATGGCACCAACCTCCTCTCCGCCCTCCGACAGGGAAAACTGACCCATGTGCCCTGTGTTGCTCACATCCTTAACTTGGTGGTGCAGCGGTTCTTGGGCAGGTACCCGGGCTTACAGGATGTCCTGAAGCAGGCCAGGAAACTCTGTGTGCATTTGTGATGGTCATACTGTATAATGCCAGTGCTCGGCTGGCTGATCTCCAAAAGGAATACAACCTGCCCAAGAACTGCCTAATCTATGACAAGCACATCAGGTGGAACTCTACGTTGACCATGCTGCAACGGCTGCACACGCAGCAGAGGGCCATCAATGAGTATCGGTGCTAATATGGCACCAGGACAGGGTCAGGGGAGCTTGTTTTTTTCCCCCCACGCCAGTGGGCCATGATCAGGGATGCATGCACTGTCCTGTCACCATTTGAGGAGGCCACGAGGATGGTGAGCAGTGACAGTGCATGCGTCAGTGACACTGTCCCTCTTATCCCCCTGTTGGAGCACACGTTGCATGGAATAATGGACAGGGCACTTGAGGCAGAACAGAGGGAGGAAGAGGAGGACTTTCTTACCGCTCAAGGCCCCCTTTATCCAGACAGCGTTCTTGCTGGCCTGCCTATCACACAGGAAGAGGACGAGGAGAAGGAGGAAGATTGTGTCAGCATGGAGGTGGAGCCCAGCACTCAGCATCAGCAGCAGTCTTCAAGGGATCAATTACAGTCCCAAGAAATGGACTTGAACGTGGCTGGGAGGAGGTGGCTGCGGATCATGTCCTCCTTAGTGACCCAGAGGACTCCGCACCGAATGCCTCAGCAAACCTATGCTGCATGGCCTCCCTGATCCTGCGAAGCCTGCGGAAGGATCCTCATATTCTTGCTATCAAGGAGAGGGATCATTACTGGCTGGCAACCCTCCTTGATCCACGTTACAAGGGTAAGGACCTTATCTTGCCGTCGCAGAGGGAGCAGAGGATGAAATATCTTTGGGAGACCTTGCAGAAAGGTCTGTGCAACGCGTTCCCAGAGACTGGGAGGTTACAAAATCCTGGTCCTGGACAATGTGTTGCTGAGGTTTCGGTCAGTCAAAGAAGGAGAAGGTGGCCGTCTGACCGATGCATTCAGACAATTTCTTAGTCCGCAGCCCCAAGGTATGATCGGTTCCAGCAACCAGCGTCTGTTTTACATGGGGCGGGAATACCTGGGGGCAAGATCAGACTTGGACACCTTTCCCACCGAAAATCCTCTGGTTTACTGAGTTTTGAGGATGGATCACTGGCCAGAGCTTGTACAGTATGCAATTGAGCTACTGGCCTGTCCTGCATCCAGCGTTCTTTCGGAACGCACATTCAGTGCTGTTGGAGGCTTTGATCGGTATCACAGGGTGCGCCTGTCCACCGACTCAGAGGATCGACTGACCTTCATAAAAATGAATCAGTCTTGGATCACCACCAGCTACCAAGCACCTGATGCTGATGTAACCGAATAATTTTTTTGGAAATGCCAGATCCCTTCAAGCCTATGCTGAGTGACTATCCTGTTACGCTGAGTGACTATCCTCTTCCTCCTCAATGATCATGCTGATAGCTTGTAAGAATATTTTTGGTTCTGGGCACCACCACCAGTGGCTAAGGCCCAATTTTTCTGCGTGTAATTACAATTTTTGATGCAATACTTTGCAGCAGGGCTCATTCCTGCGCTCCAACTAGAGCATCTGTGAGGGGTTGCAGTGTTGTGGCACCAGCACCAGTGCCTAAGGCCCAATTTGTCTGCCCCTGTTCAACAGGGGCATGTAATTACAATTCTTGATCTAATATTTCACAGCAGGGCCCATTCCTGCGCCCACCAAGAGTAACTGTGAGGGCTTACAGTGTTGTGGCATCAGCGCCAGCACCAAAGGCCCAATTTTTTTACCACTGTTCAACAATGGCATGTAATTACAATTCTTGATATAATAGTTCACAGCAGCAGCTTATAGGGAGAGAAATATATAGGAGTCAGTCTTGCTTCAGAAATCAAATTACACCAGCACTGCATATGTTCCTGTGAGATACTCTGCATTAGATACTTTGGGGAAAGGTTCCTGATTTTGCTTATAGGGAGAGAAATATATAGGAGTCAGTTCTGCTTCAGAAATCATATTACACCACCACTGCATATGTTACTGTGAGATACACCCTTAATAAAAAAAATTGCAGTGTTTCCACCATATCTGTACGTGTGAGATACACCCTTTATATACAGTACTTTTCTTCTATTGTGCTATTCAAAAAAACATCCATTTAGGAAAAAAAAATTTGCAGTGTTTCCTCCATATCTGTACGTGTGAGATACACACTTTAGATACTTTTTTTCTATTAAAAAAAATATTTAGGGCAACATTTTTTTGGTGCGTTTCCTGCATATCTGTACGTGTGAGATAAACACTTTAGCTAATGTTCTTCTATTGTGCTATTCAAAAAACACCATTTAGGGCAAAAAAAAAAAAATTGCAGTTTTTCCTGCATATCTGTATGTGTGAGATACACACTTTAGATACTGTTTTTCTAGTGTGCTATTCCCCAAAAATTATTTAGGGCAAATAATTATTTTTTTTGGTGCGTTTTCTGCAAATCTGTACATGTGAGATACACACTTTAGATAGTATTCTTCTATTGTGCTATTCAAAAAAACACCCATTTAGGGCAAGATCCTACATTTGAGAAATATGAGGAGAACGTCAAATTAGGGACGTGGCCCCTGTCGTGGGGCTGCTGGTGGAGCTCCTGTTGCAGGGAGAGGACATAGTCGATCTGTGCCAGCTATACGCACAAGTGAAACACCTTCCTCAGGTGCGAGTAGGCGATAGAGCCTGCAGCGGTATTTGGTCAGGCCTAATCCGGCTCTACGAATGTTGAGGCCAGGAGCAGAACAGGCGATAGTAGATTGGGTTGCTGACAGTGCCTCCAGTTCCTTCACACTGTCTCCCAACCAGTCTTGTGCTAAAAGGTCAGAGTTGGCACCTGCAGCCGATGTCCATCAGTCTTTCACCTCACCCCCTTGCAAATCAGCCAAGCAGTCTGAGCCCCAAATCATGCAGCAGTCTCTCCTGCTTTTTGATGACTCTGTTAGCATGTTTTTCCAGGGCCATCCACCTAGCCCTGCCCCAGAAGTGGAAGAGATTGAGTGCACCGATGCCCAACAACTTATGTATCAAGATGAGTATGTGGTGACCGGGGAGGGTGAGCCCCACGGCCACACACATGCGCTTGATGGTTAGCTACTTGGTTCTTGGGGCTAGGAGCCCAGGGTCAGGTGGTATTAACCCTTAGTGAGGGCCAGATGGTATTAACCCTCTCTGTCACGTGACGCCACTGTAGTCTTGGAATACCCCGGGAAACTACAGCTCCGGGGGCCTCCGTATCCCCGCTAGTTAGGATGGTAATAACACAGTCCACAACAGGGGTTAATACAACGAAGGCTTTACTGGCATGAAGGCAGGTGTCAAAATCTTCACAGCGTTTAAACAGAGTGTCAAAATATTCTGCAGGCAGTCTCTAGAGGATCACACAGCTGATAATGCTTGAGCTTAGCTGATCATATATATACTCGGCTGCAAAAGCCGGATTAGTAATTCAGGGCCTATGCTTAACTAGGTTGAAAAATAGATACACTTACTGAAGTGTCTGTAGACTTGAGGCTTTTCGCCGGAATAACTGATTGATCCGATAAATGAGCTGAAGTACTGGTTCTGTAGTGTTAGGGATACTCCACTCTTTGCTGTATTTTCTCCTGAACTGGAGGCTTCTGGCCTGCACTTCTTCTCTGATTGTGTTTTGCTCTGTTCTGCCAGGAACTGTGTATAGTCTAGACTGGCTTAAACAGGAAGTACAATCCCTTATAAGGGCCTGATGAGGCTGAAGCCCATTGGTTGAGAGCTGTGGATCATAGAGACTGACCTGTAGTATAACACAACACAATAAGGTCTTGTCTAGCACTTAGTCCTCCCGACTCTAATACACTCTGACTGAACATGAGATGGTAATACACTCTGACTGAACATGAGATGGCTGACTAAAACCTCTTAAAGCTATACACACCTAATAAACGTATTATCAACCATAACAGTATAAATCACATCATAACTAGCTGAGTCCCTGCAGGGGAGACCCCACAAGCCGAGGGCCTCAATCTGACAGGGCCTACAGCAAATACCTGTACTGAGACACCACAAGTACATGGGGGGGACCATCACAGCACGTCTCGGATGATGAAGAAACACAGTTGCCAACTGCTGCTGCTTTCGCAATTGTGCAGACCGACAAGGAGGACAGTGGTGAAGACTGGGTGGAAGATGATGTGGAGGATGATGAGGTCCTCGACCCCACATGGAATCAACATCATGCAGGTGACCTGTGTAGTTCGGAGGAAGAGGCGGTGGTCGCACAGAGCCACCAGCACAGCAGAAGAGGGAGCAGGGTGCAAAAGCGGAGTGTCCGTCCCCTAGACAGTACGCCTGCTACTGCCCAACGCAGCAAAGGAACCGAGCACACCAAAGCCAGGTCCAAGGAGTTCCCTAGCGTGGCAGTTCTTCACACAATGTGCTGATCAGGGCCGGCCTTTGTGGTGTGCGGGGTGTGCGCTCGCACAGGGCGCCATAGCAACATGGGTGCCTGTTCAGATTCCGATGGTCACAGATTCGGCGGCGCCCCCCCCCTTTCTCTGCGTGACTGAATATGACTTAGCGCCGTTAGCGGGCGCCGGGTGGCATGCTTGGTGACAGCCGGGAGGCAGCGGCAGACACACAGCAGGCAGGGAGGGTGCAAGTCGCACCCAAGCGAGCCATCAGCACACCCGGGACCCGGCAGCAATAAATAATCCCCCCTTCCCTTTGCAGCGCCGCGGGTCTGATGAGTCTCGGCTGCCTGTGACAGACAGTCACAGGCAGCCGAGACTCATCAGACCTGCGGCGCTGCAAAGGGAAGGGGGATTATTGCTGCCGGGTCCCGGGTGTGCTGACGGCTCGCTCGGGTGCGACTTGCACCCTCCCTGCCTGCTGTGTGTCTGCCGCTGCCTTCCGGCACAGTGCACTGAGTGCAGCCGCCTCCCCCTTTTCCTGTGCTGTGTGTGTGCAGCACGTGGCTAAAATAATCTGTATTGTGTGTGTGTGTGTGTGGGGGGGTTCTGCATTGTAGGGGGGTTCTGCATTGTGGGGGGTCTGTATTGTGTGTGGGGGGGTTCTGCATTGTGGGGGGGTTCTGCATTGTGGGGGGGTCTGTATTGTGTGTGGGGGGGTTCTGCATTGTGGGGGGGGGGGTTCTGCATTGTGGGGGGGTTCTGCATTGTGGGGGGTCTGTATTGTGTGGGGGGGTTCTGCATTGTGGAGGGGTCTGTATTGTGTGTGGGGGGTTCTGCATTGTGAGGGGGTCTGTATTGTGTGTGTGGGGGGTTCTGCATTGTGGGGGGTCTGTATTGTGTGTGTGGGGGGGGTTTCTGCATTGTAGGGGGGTCTGTATTGTGTGTGGGGGGTTCTGCATTGTGGGGGGTCTGTATTGTGTGTGTGGGGGTTCTGCATTGTGGGGGGTTCTGCATTGTGGGGGGGTCTGTAGTGTGTGTGGGGGGGTTCTGCATTGTGGGGGGGTTCTGCATTGTGGGGGGGTCTGTATTGTGTGTGGGGGGGTTCTGCATTGTGGGGGGGTCTGTATTGTGTGTGGGGGGGTTCTGCATTGTGGGGGGGTCTGTATTGTGTGTGGGGGGTTTCTGCATTGTGAGGGGGTCTGTATTGTGTGTGTGTGGGGGTTCTGCATTGTGGGGGGGTCTGTATTGTGTGGGGGGGGTTCTGCATTGTGTGGGGGGTCTGTATTGTGTGTGGGGGGTTCTGCATTGTGGGGGGGTTTGTATTGTGTGTGTGGGGGGTTCTGCATTGTGGGGGGTCTGTATTGTGTGGGGGGGTTCTGCATTGTGGGGGGTCTGTATTGTGTGTGGGGGGGTTCTGCATTGTGGGGGGGTCTGTATTGTGTGTGGGGGGTTCTGCATTGTGGGGGTCTGTATTATGTGTGTGTGGGGGGGTTCTGCATTGTGGGGGGTCTGTATTGTGTGGGGGGGTTCTGCATTGTGGGGGGGTCTGTATTGTGTGTGTTGGGGGGGTTATGCATTGTGGGGGGGGTCTGTATTGTGGGGGGTTCTGTATTGTGGGGGGGGTTCTGTACTGTAGGGGGAGGGGGTTCTGTATTGTAGGGGGGAGGGGGTTCTGCATTGTGGGGGGATCTGTATTGTGTGTGTGTGTGGGGGGGGTTCTGCATTGTGGGGGGGTCTGTATTGTGTGTGTGGGGGGTTCTGCATTGTGGGGGAGTCTGTATTGTGGGGGGTTCTGTATTGTAGGGGGTTCTGTATTGTGGGGGGTTCTGTACTGTAGGGGGAGGGGGTTCTGTATTGTAGGGGGGAGGGGGGTTCTGCATTGTAGGGGGATCTGTATTGTGTGGGGGGGAGGTTCTGCATTGTGCGGGGTCTGTATTGTGTGTGTGTGGGGGGGGGTTCTGCATTGTGGGGGGGTCTGTATTGTGGGGGGATTCTGTATTGTAGGGGGAGGGGGTTCTGTATTGTGGGGGGTTCTGTACTGTAGGGGGGAGGGGGTTCTGTATTGTAGGGGGGAGGGGGTTCTGCATTGTGGGGGGATATGTATTGTGTGTGGGGGGGTCTGTATTGTAAGGGGGGTTTGCACTGTAGGGGGGGACTGTAGGGAGGTCTGCGTGACATGCAGAGGGTCCAGAACGGTTAGGGGGGTGTCTGTGTAACATATAGGTGTCTAGAGCTGTGGGGGGCTGTGTAATGTAAAGTGATGCAGGGTGTTGTATAATGTAAAGGGGTCCAGAGGCGCAGTTGTGGAGAGGGGTACACAGTAGTGACAGAGATATTGAAGGATGCAGGGGGCACAGTGGGATTTTAAATTTTACCGTGGGGGGGGGGCAGATATAGGATCCGTCCCGGGTGCCAAATGCTCTAGGTACGCCCCTGCTGGCAGACCAGGCCACAGGCGGATTCTGCAGGAATGACAGCGTGGGCGGCTGTCCCTGCCTTGTTAGGAGTCGGAGATCACTGTCACTGGCAGTCTGTGGGTTACTCATTAGGATTGCTGCCGCTCGGCAACAGTGTGGCGGCCATCTTTAAAACTGGACAAAGTACTGGCAGGCCACAGGCGGATTCTGCCGGAAAGACGGCGTGGGTGGCTGTCCCTGCCTTGCTATGAGGAGCAGGAATGAGGAGATAATATGCCATGCGCACTGAGAAGACAAAGGAGCGCAAGAATCCACAGAAGCAGGCAGCGGATGTAAAAACTTTTCTGTAAGTAAATTAATTTTTTATAAATGCAGTGTACTGCTTATTGTCTGTTTTTGTATTTTCTTATTTAAATAGGGTGTTTCTTAAAGGAACAGTAAATACAAAAGTTAAAAAATACTTTATTGTAATTATGTTTGATATTTGATAGTAAATTTACAGGTAGTGGTATTATATCATGTGATTTATTTTATATGTGGCGTTATTATAGCGTGTGATTTATAGTATAGATGTGAATAAAAGTTGTATTTTTATCATAGCTTGTAATCTGTTTTTTGGGAATGGAAGGCTTTAAATGGAGCCGGTATTGGAGAAAGGTGTGGACACTGAAAGAGCGTGGTTATGGAGGGGCGTGGTTATGGAGGGGCGTGGTTACTGAGGGCATGGTCACTAGGGGGCGCTGTAAATCTTTCTCGCACAGGGCGCCTAAAGGCCTAAGGCCGGCCCTGGTGCTGATGACAAGACACGAGTGGTTTGCACGCTGTGCAATCAGAGCCTGAAGCGAGGCATAAACGTTCTCAACCTGAGCACAACCTGCATGACCAGGCATCTAAGTGCAAAGCACGAGCTGCAGTGGAGTAGACACCTCAAAAACCAAGAAAGGTCTCTGGCTCCTCCTGCTTCCTCTTCTGCTTCAGTCTCGGCCTCTTCATCCACCTCTGTAGTGACAGTGCCACCTGCCACCCCGCAATCAGAGGACCGGCAAGCAACACTACCACCTGGGTCACCAAACATCTCCACAATGTCCCATGGAAACGTTCAGCTTCCCAAACACTGGAGCGGAAGAGGAAGTACCCCCCCTACCCACCCGCGATCCCTGGCCCTGAATAACAGCATTTCAAAATTCCTGGCCTTTAAAATGCGAGCCTTCCTTCCTTGCACAACCAAGTGGGGGACAAAATCAGGTGTGCACTGCGCAACGCCATCTGTGGCAAGGTCCACCTAACTACGGATACGTGGACCAGTAAGCACGGTCAGGGACGTTATATCTCCCTAACAGCACACTGGGTAAATGCAGTGGCGGCTGGGCCTGAGGCGCAGAGCAGTTTAGGGCATGTCCTTCCACCACCGAGGATTGCAGGGTGCTTCAGTTTGCATCCTGTTGCTAACTCCTCCTACTCCGCTTCCTCATCCTCATCCGGTCAGCAGGGCCGGCGCTACCACTAGGCGGATTAGGCAGCCGCCTAGAGCGCACGGCCGCCGGTTATTCTACTCCCGCACGCACTGTGCAGAGCTTTCCACTATCTTGCAGGCAGCTCTGACATGTGTCAAACAGAGCCGCCGCCGCAGACCCCCCTCCCCCGCGCGTGGTGCTCTCTCTACTCTGACATGTGTCCATCAGCTATGCAGTTCCCCCAGCAGAGCATTCTCCGCTCTGGTGTATCCAGATATTCCCCCTCTCTGCTCTGAGATCATGATGTCACATGATCTCCACACTTCTCCAGAGTCCCGCCCCTCCTGTGTCCTCTGTCCAATCCACCATGTCTGCCTGGAGCAGCTACAGACTTCTCCTGCATCCCGTCCCTCCTGTGCACTCGTCCTGTGAAGGGGAGGTGGGCGGGAAGATCCAAAACAAGCAGACACAAAACACTGCTGAAAGTGAGACTGACTATTCCCAAGTGAGTGAGCTCTTTCATTACCAGACTCTGCTCCCTTCTCTCTCTGACAACCCCCCTCTCTCTCTCTGACAGCCCCTCTCTCTCTGACAACCCCCCCTCTCTCTCTCTGACAGCCCCTCTCTCTCTGACAACCCCCCTCTCTCTCTCTGACAGCCCCTCTCTCTCTGACAGCCCCCCTCTCTCCCTGACAGCCCCCCTCTCTCTCTGACAGCCCCTCTCTCTCTCTGACAGCCCCCCTCTCTCTGACAGCCCCCCTCTCTCCCTGACAGCCCCCCTCTCTCTCTGACAGCCCCCTCTCTCTCTGACAGCCCCTATCTCTCTCTGACAGCCCCCTCTCTCTCTGACAGCCCCCTCTCTCTCTCTGACAGCCCCTCTCTCTCTGACAGCCCCCCTCTCTCCCTGACAGCCCCCTCTCTCTCTGACAGCCCCCTCTCTGTCTCTGACAGCCCCACTCTCTCCCTGACAGCCCCCCTCTCTCCCTGACAGCCCCCCTCTCTCTCTGACAGCCCCTCTCTCCCTGACAGCCCCCCTCTCTCTCTCTGACAGCCCCCCTCTCTCTCTGACAGCCCCCTCTCTCTCTCTGACAGCCCCTCTCTCTCTGACAGCCCCCTCTCTCCCTGACAGCTCCCTCTCTCTCTCTGACAGCCCCCTCTCTCTCTGACAGCCCCCCTCTCTCCCTGACAGCCCCCTCTCTCTCAGACAGCCCCCCTCTCTCTCTGACAGCCCCCCTCTCTCCCTGACAGCCCCCTCTCTCCCTGACAGCCCCCCTCTCTCTCTGACAGCCCCCCTCTCTCCCTGACAGCACCCCTCTCTCCCTGACCCCCTCTCTCTCTCTGACAGTCCCCCTTTCTCACTGACAGCCTCTCTCTCTCTTCTGACAGCTCTCTCTCTCTCTCTCTCTCTGACAGCCCCCCCTCTCTCTCTCTCTCTCTCTCTTTGACAGCCCTCTCTCTCTACCTCTCTCTCCCCTCTCTCTGACAGCCTCCTCTCTCTCTCCCCTCTCTCTCTGACAGCCCCCCCTCTCTCTCTCTCCCCCTCGCTTTCTGACAGCCCCCTCTCTCTCTCTCCCCCTCTCTCTCTGACAGCCCCCTCTCTCTCTCTCTCTGACAGCTCTCTCTCTCTGACAGCCCCCTCTCTCTGACAGCTCTCTCTCTCTGACACCCCCTCTCTCTCTCTCCCCCCTCTCAGTATGACAGCCCCCCTCTCTCTCTCTCCCCCTCTCTCTCTCTGACAGCCCCCTCTCTCTCTCTCTCTCTCTCTCTGACAGCTCCCCCTCTCTCTCTCTCTCTGACAGCCCCCTCTCTCTCTCTCTCTCTGACAGCTCTCTCACTCTGACAGCCCCCTCTCTCTCCCCCCTCTCAGTCTGACAGCCCCCCCTCTCTCTCTCTCTCTGTCTGACAGTGCTCTCTCTCTTTCTCTCTCTGGCAGCTCTCTCTCTCTCTGACAGCCCCCTCCCTCTCTCTCTCTCCTCTCTCTGACAACTCTCTCTCCCTGACAGCCCCCTCTATCTCTCTCCCCCCTGACAGCCCCCAATCTCTCTCCCCCTGACAGCCCCCCTCTCTCTCTCTCCCCTGACAGCCCCCTCTCTCTCTCCCTCCCCAACAGCCCCTTCACTCTCTCTCTCTCTCTCCCTCCCTGACAGGCCCTTCACACTCTCTCTCCCCCCTGACAGCCCCCCCTCTCTCTCTCCCTCCCTGACAGCCCCCTTACTCTCTCTCTCTCCCTCCCTCCCTGACAGCCCCCTTATTCTCTCTCTCTCCCTCCCTCCCTGACAGCCCCCTTACTCTCTCTCTCTCCCTCCCTCCCTGACAGCCCCTTCACTCTCTTTCCTTGTCAGCACTGGAGGTAGCTTTACTCCAGTCTGTTTATCTCTTGTTGTAACTCCTTCCTTACCATCATCTGCCTATATATTAATTGTATAACATAATTACTTGATTAACTTTATCCTCTTAAAGTGGTATTAAAGCAAAATATTTAATTTACTGCAGATTACCAATTTATAGATGGGTGGCTGCATTAGTTTTGTTCTTTGTTTTTAGGTTTTCTCTTTTATTTTAACCTGGTGATTCTGCTAGTAAGTCTTATGTTTTTCAAAAGAACGAGCTGTCTTGCAGATGTAGCAGTTAGAGGGTTAAATCAAACCATTTAACACTGGCAAAGGGGGTGGAGTCAGGGGCGGACCCAGTGGGGTGGCAAAATGAGGTTTCGCCTAGGGTGTCAAAAATCCTTGCACCGGCCCTGCCGGTCAGCGTAACACTTTCACCAACTTTAGCACAGCCATGGGTAAACGACAGCAGGCAGTTTTAAAACGTTCTTGTTTGGGGGAAAAACCCCACACTGCGCAGGAGTTGTGGAGAGACATGGAACAACAGACCGATGAGTGGTTGGCGGCAGTGAACCTCAAGCCGGGCCTGGTGGTGTGCTATAATGGGTGAAATCTCGTAGCAGCTCTGGGCCTAGCCGGTTTGACGCACATCCCTTACCTGGCGCATGTGCTGAATTTGGTTGTGCAGAGGTTCCTTAAAACTTACCCCGATATGCCACAGCTGCTGCAGAAAGTGCGGGCCGTCTGTGCGCACTTTCGGCGTTCTCATCCTGCTGCTGCTTGCCTGTCAGCGCTGCAGCGTAACTTCGGCCTTCCCGCTCACCGCCTCATATGTGACGTGCCCACAAGGTGGAACTCCACCTTGCACATGCTGGCCAGACTGTGCGAGCAGCAGCAGGCGATACTGGAGTTCTAGCTGCAGCACGCACGCGTGAGTCGCTCTGCGGAACAGAACCACCAATAACTGGGCCTCCATGCGAGACCTGTGTGCCTTGTTGAGCTGTTTCGAGTACTCCACCAACATGAACAGTGCCGATGACGCCGTTCTCAGCATTACTATCTCAGTTCTATGCCTCCTTGAAAAAACGCTTTGGGCGATGATGGAAGAGAATGTGGCACAGGAGGAGGAGGAGGAATCGGGATAATTTCCAAGGCTTTCAGGGCAGTCATTCACAAGTGGCTCCGAGGGTGGGTTCCTGCACCATCAAACGCCAGGTGCACAATTGTCCAGCAAGGGCACAGTTCTGAAGGATGACGAGGTGGAGGTTGAGGAGGAGATGGAGGAGGAGGAACCATGTTCACTGCAGGGTGGCACCCAGACCAGCTCATGACCATCACTGGTGCGTGGCTCGGGGGATATAGAGGACACAGACAATAGACCTCCCACAGAGGACAGCTTTGCCTCTGGACAGCCTGGCACACATGAGCGATTACATGCTGCAGTGTCTCCGCAACGACCGCCGTGTTGCCCACATTTTAACAGGTGCTGATTACTGGGTGGCCACTCTGCTGGATCCCCATTACAAGGATAATGTACTGTCCTTAATACCCTCACTGGAGCGTGATCGCAAGATGCGCGAGTACAAGCACACGCTGGTAGACGCGCTGCTGGTGGAATTTCCACCTGACAGCGGGGGCACAGTGGAAGCACAAGGCGAAGGCAGAGGAGGAGGAAGAGGTCGCCAACGCAGCCGGGGCACCACCAGCACCTCAGAAGGCAGAGTTAGCATGGCTGAAATGTGGAAAAGCTTTTTCAGCACGCCACAACAACCAGCACCACCAGCTGATATGGAACGTCTTAGCAGGAGGCAGCATTTCACCAACATGGTGGAGCAGTATGTGTACACATGCCTACACGTACTGAATGATGGGTCTGCCCCCTTAAACTTCTGGGTCTCCAAATTGGGCACATGGCCTGAGCTTGCCCTTTACGCCTTGGAGGTGCTGGCCTGCCCTGCAGCCAGTGTATTATCTGAATGTGTATTTAGCACGGCAGGGGGCATTATCACAGACAAGCGCAGCCGCCTGTCCAGAGCCAATGTTGACAAGCTCACGTTCATTAAAATGAACCAGGCATAGATCCCACAGGACTTGTCCGTACCTTGTGCAGATTAGACACGTAAACCGGCCTTTCCCAGCCATTTTTGTATTTCTGATCTTTCTAGGGTTAAAACCGAAAACATATTAAGTACACAGGTTCTCTGGCTGATTAAGGTGCTAATTAAACTCACTTGGTGCCTTATCGACATTAAATTAGCCCCAGAACCTGTGTAATTATTATGTGTTCGGGTTTAAAGGGATGAGGTGGCAACCCTAGATCTTTCTCACTCTTTTGGGGTGTACTCTAATTTAAAAAATAAATTAATTAAAAACAAAAACCTGTGTTGGTTACCTCGTCCTCCTCCACCGCCAATTCCACCTACACCGCCACATCCACTGCCACCTCAACCTCCTACTCCATATGGACCTCATCCTCCTAGGTCAAGATTTTTTTTTTTTTTTATTATTTTTTTATGTTATTTTAAGTTATTTCCCTATCCACATTTATTTGCACAATACTTACCATGCTCTTACCAACATTTAGCTGCCATTTGCAGCCCTCTAGCCCTTTCCATTACTTTTTTAGAGACATTTTAGTACTCAAAAGTTCGGGTCCGCATTGACTTCAATGGGGTTCGGGGTAAATTTTGGGGTCCCGAACCCGGACTTTTTTCCAAAGTTCGACCGAACCCGTCGAACCCAAACATCCAGGTGTCCGCTCAACTCTATTTATCACTAATCCTTGTTTCACAAAAAAAAACGAATAAAAAAAAAAAACATTTGTCATTGGGACAGAAAGTGAGGTGCAATCTTCTGAACAGATGCGCACAGACGGCAAAACAAATGTTACAGGGGTAATAAGCCTTCTCTATGTTTTCCAAAAAGCTTAAGAATTGATTTTTTGGCTGGATTTTAAAATTACAAACAGATTCTACTTAACAACAAACCTACAGTCCCTGTCTTGTTTGCACCGCCTGTATACTGCTGTTCAAAGTATATAGGGCCAAAAGAACTGAGGTGAGGGGGGAAACCCATGCTATTTTTCACAATGATTTTCATCCATATTGCAGGGACCAGACATTACGAAGGTTCTGATGCAAACCGAACCGGGGGGTGTTCGGCTCATCCTAGTCATCATACATCAGTTTATCCAGCAAGGGATGAACTAGAAAAGGCGCATGCAGCCTGCAGGGATTTCCGAGATACCAAGGAGGAAACAGAGGACCTGGAAGCTTCAACAGGAGGCAACTTGTAAGTGGCACACACCATCTCTGCATAATATTGCTCCTGCGTTTTTAGTGACTGAGAGGTAGCAGGAATCCTCTTATCCTCTGAGTCCTCAGACTGTACATGATCCTCATCTCCAGAGAGGGATTTTTCACCCCCAGAAGGCTCATCTGATGAGGTTGCTCAAGGAGGTTGCGATAATAGTAGCAATCCTTTCTTCTAAGCCATCCAAAGCAACTTTTAATGCGTCCTCAGTTATGTATACAGGAGCATCCATAGGAGAAGCTGCAAAACCAGACAGGGGCTCATCCCTGTGAGGCTGCTATCAGGCTGACAGAGGGGGGATGGTAAACTGCAGGCAAGCTCAGAATCCTTAGCCGTATGTGGGAATTTTCTGGTACCTCTTTTACTAGCCCTTGAACCTCTTCTCGGGACATAGTCCTTACTGCAAAGCAAAGGTACAATCCACAAAATAAATGCAATCACTGTTGTGCTAAAGTCTTACAATACACAAAATATCAGCTCACTGCACACCCTGATGCCGAGTAGGAGTCTTAGGTTTGCCTGGTTGAATCCACAGAGATGCTTACAGCCCACAGTTCTGTGTCCAAACCGCTTTACAGAAGGCTTTTGGCGTGCTGGGCTTTTAAATCAGCCTCTTGGCGCCTGCACACAGGTGTTCCACGTCTGCGCACGGGCGCTAGCAACCACGGCCCTCCCCCTATCCATGTCTCACTAAGACAGCTAAAAGCGTGCTCCCGGCATGCGCGCATGCAGCTGTAATGGCGGCGCCCAGGAGGCCGAGGAGAGGGGAGAGAGATTACTGGGGGCATCATTGTGGGACCCCTGTATGCGTTTTTGTGGCAGAGCCTGCAGCGGAAGGAGGTGAGTTGTATTTAATTTGACCAACTTCACTGAGCTTGTTCCTGGATTGCTTATGTAAGAATACACCAGGTATACACTTACTCCCTCCAGTGGCAAAAACCAGGAAAGACATCCTACTCACAGAAGATAATACAAATTAAATTATGCTCTTGTTACATTATCCATGCCACAGGAAAAGCTACTAAAAGTAGTTCCAGCTTTCACCAATCACGGCGGGCAAGTTGTGCCAACCTTCAGGTTTATCAAGGGTTCCATTAGAGAAAACCCTATACCTGGACCTGTAGAAGACTCTGTCAGAAACTTTTCGTGCCACAGTTGTATTAGTACACCAAAGTCTGGATCCCAGAGCCCAGACCTCCACAGAGAGAAATTACAGGCAAACCTTGTTTCTTCATTACACAAGGCTCGGGTACCACCCATCTTAGGCTTTTGATATTGGCCCAAGGTATGGATCCAGTTATAGCTCCTAGGTCTCTGCAGACAGACCATCAAAAGAGCAATTTTCTTCTTAGCACATGTTGTATGTGACCAACCACCTTAAACACTGGCGAAAAAACTGAGTACTCTCCATTTGGGAGGGCTTATATAGGGGAGGAACTCAATTTTAATTGGGTTTGCCAGTATCCAATTACCTGTGGTGACTACATAACCCATTAAGTAATTAAGGCTCTGTGACCCATGATGTATGATCAAGAAACATAGTTTTGAGGCTTGTGTTGGTCAAGAGAGGAGCTGCCTAAGGCCCCATACACACGATAGAATCCATGCGCTTGAATTTATCCGCGGATCGGTTTCAGCGGATCGGCGGATTTATCTGTTGGTCCGCTGGCACGTACACACTAGCGTATAAAAATCCCCGCGAACCATAACGTATGCAACGTAAACCACGTAAGACGTCACTATAAAGGGGAAGACCAAAGTCAACGGCGCCGCCCTCTGTTCCGCTTTTCTAGTTCCATGTTACAGCGTGCTAGTGAAGGTTTGGTTAGAGCCGATTCGTGCTTTTCAGTCTCCGCGTTTTGACAGGTGGTATTCTTTGGTTCAGTGCGTGTGCTTGCGGGTTTGCAGTTGGCATTCGGGCACAGGCTTTCAGCACGTTTCCGCGTACTGTGCGCTCGTATCTGTGTGTCGTGCAGGCTTAGCAGGTTGTTCTGGATTTGGGGGTGCTTTCTGTTGGAGTGTGTTCTTGACTGACCAGCCGGCCGGTTTGAATCCATGATGGAGCAGCATCGTCGATTCTCGCGAATTGGTGGTGTTTATGGGTTTGCTTATGGACAGGCTCAGCGAATCAGTTGTTTGGGCAGGAACACTGGGAGGAGGCGTTTCTGGACCAAGAATTGGTTGCGCCAGCGTGACCATTTTTCTCATATGCCTCTGCTTAGGGAACTCCAGGAGAATAATCCTGATGATTTTAGGAATTTTCTCCGCATGACGGACCCCGTATTCAACCGTCTGCTGGAACTTCTGTCCCCCTATATCACGAGGCAGGACACTGTGATGCGCGAAGCAGAGGCTTATTGCCACGTTGCGGTACCTGGCGACTGGGAGGAGCCTGCAGGACCTCAAGTTCTCGACAGGCATCTCTCCCCAGGCGCTTGGGGTCATCATACCGGAGACGTGTACTGCCATCATACATGTTCTGCAGGAGGAGTATATTAAGGTAAGTTCCCAAATTTTAACATCACAATGTTTTTTTTTTAAATGTGTGCGGAAGTCTAATATTTTTTTCTTCCCTAATAACCATGAGATTGTAATCTGCTGTGTGTGGGATGTTCCCTTTTCTCCCCATGCATGTTGTTAACCTTTACATGTTTTTTTTTGGGCCTACCTGCATATTTTGTCCTTACCCACCATAAACCTGTCCAGCATGCTTTCCTAGGCCCAAACCCACCTAGCCAATTTTTTATTTTTGGCTAATCAATTGTAGCTCTGCCCCCCCCCCTCCTCCCCCCCGAAATTAGTTTATTGCTCTATCATCAGAGGGATGTGGAGTCTGATAATTAAGTGTGCCTATATTGTTTTAACTTAATACTCACTTCACAATGATTGTATGAAATTAGAATCCTGTTGTTGAAGTTGCACAATGATGGTTTTTGTATTGTGATTGCAATGTTTATCTGATAAATTACTCATATTTTTTCTTTTGTTTGTCCCCACAGCTACCCTCCACACCACAGGAATGGCAGTCTGTGGCTTCCCAATTTGCCCAGCGTTGTGATTTTCCGAACTGCGGTGGAGCAATAGATGGGAAGCACGTCCGCATTGTGCCCCCACCCACTCGGGGTCCTACTATTTTAACTACAAGGGTTTTCATAGTATCGTGTTGATGGCGGTGGTGTCGGCACAGTATGAGTTTCTCTATGTGGACGTGGGGAAGAACGGCCGGCTGTCAGATGGGGGAGTGTTCTCACGGACTGAATTTTACGATCGTCTCCAAACTGGTGATCTGGCATTGCCACCAGATGAAGATAATGTAGAAGGACTTCCGTTTGTGTTCCTAGCGGACGAAGCTTTCGGGCTTGGACCTCACCTAATGCGGCATTTTCCCCATAGGACTCTCACCTACGAGAGGAGGGTGTTCAATTATCGGTTGTCCAGAGCTCGGAGGGTAGTCGAGAATGCCTTTGGGATTCTCACCAACCGGTTCTGCCTGTTCCTGACAGCTATACATCTGGCGGAATATAAATTGAACACCGTTGTATTTGCCTGCTGCATTTTGCACAACTTTTTACGCAGGCACTCCCAGACGTACCTACCCGACAGCGTTTCTGAGGCAAGACTTACTCTCAGATCCTCTCCCTGGTCTGGACACTGGTCGCGCTGGCATTGGCACCCAATCTGCACGTGAGGTACGCGACAATATGTTGAGTACTTCATGGGTCGGGGGCCATTGCTATGCCAGATGATATTTTCTTTCTAATTCGGCCCCCAAAAGAAAGGAATATTCACAGAACTAATAAATAATTAGACCATTGGACTTTATACAGTTGTTTGTCATTATTGCTTTTTCTCTTTTTATCTGTCTTCCTGGTTTGCACCAAAAATAGTGCACTTCTAGTGCCAAATGTAGGGTTCAGGTTTTAGTAAATAAACACAATTCAACATTATTCACTCATCTCCAAACTGGGTATCCAGCATATAATAGAAGAAAGCCGCTCATTGATTGGATTTTGGAAAAGCTTTTTTTATTTTGAGCTTTTTCATTTTCCTTGATTACTCAAAATATTTTTTGTAACAAACATGTCAACTTTGTTTTTTTGCAAGGCTTTTATTTTTTGGTATATTTTTGATTTGTATAATTTTTTTTTTTTTTACAATCATACATCAATAATATTTATTCTCATAAATTTTTGGTGTTCACCAACAATGTATTACAATTGTAACATTTTTCACACAAATAGAATATTTCACAAATGTAAACTTAACAGAATTTTTTGGTGAATTTTTTAAACCAATATTTGTAAAAAAAATTAAATTTTTCGCTAAATTTTTTTCGTTTTTTGGTATTATTGCACAAATCTTGGTAACATTTTTTTACATATTTCTCACCCAATTTTTTGAGGGAAACTTAGAATATTTTGAAATGTTTATTATAAAAAATCTTCTATTGTAGCATTTTTATTTTTATTTTTTTTAAATTATTTATAAAAAAAAAAATTTTTATTTAAAATTATTTTTAATATTTTTTTTTTAATTTTTAAAATTATTTTTAATATTTTTTTTTCTCGAAAAAATTGGTTACATTTTTGTTCTAGATTTGTTACCAATTTTTGCATTTTTTAATTTTTGTTGTTTATATATTTTAGATTGTTTTTTAATGATTTTTCTGGCTTGTTGATTTAAGCCTTTTTTTTTTTGAAAAACTATAAAATGTAAAACAAATATAAAAGACAAATGTGTCACTTTTACATCACAGTCATGGTGTGAGTTCACACCTGAACACGCCAAAATTTGAAGATGCACACATTCAGTGCAAATCGCCAAATGTCAGTTCTACAACATAGAAACACCGACAAAGGGCGACATGTGCTATCTGCCATCATGAGTGATCAATGTCTGTGTTATGTGGGAGCAAACCCTTCCTCAAAAACTACTTGAGAATCGAGGAGGGGTTTGTACCCACAAAGCACAGATAATCAATATTCTGTGATGGCAGATAGCACATGTTGCCACACTGTGTGTGCATCTTCAAATTTTGGCGTATTGCTGAGTCCCAAAATAAAACTGGTTGGGGGATGGGCGGGTGGGGGAGTTGTTCAGTCTTTGACCCGGCCCATCATGTCAATGATGTTTTTTTTAGTTCTGTTCTATACCGATCATTTTTTGGCGCATAGTTTCCAGCTCGGTGCAGCACTCTAAAAAGTATGTTTTTACATTCTGTTCCATGAGAAGCAGTCTTTGTCGCATATTGTCCATCTCACTGCTGCACTCCATCACTTGCTGGATAATTATTCCAGCACTTGCGGCTGAAAAATGATGAACAACATCTTCATCCCCTACAAAATGAAGCCAAAATAAAAAAATTGGAGAAAAAGCCTATCTACATCTATATAGGGTTGCCACCTCATCCCTTTAAACCAGAACACATATTAATTTAACAGGTTCTGTGGCTGATTAAGGTGGTAATTAAACTCATCTGGTGCCATATCAGCATTACACTAGCCACAGAACATGTGTAATCCATATGTGTTTGTGATTAAAGGGATGAGGTGGCAAGCCTATCTACATCTGTTTTTCAATATAAAGCTGGTGTGACACTGACCTGATGGTGTGCTCCTTCCAACCTCCACATCTTCGCCATCTTGAATAACTCCTCCTTCTTGCACCACTTCCCCCTCATCCTCCACGACTCCTCCTTCTTCATCTTCCATCAATCCACCATCTTGGAAATTGCAAAAATCCTCTTCATCAAATTCCCCTTCCTCATCCAGAAGTACAAGATCCAAAATGACTCCATCCTCCTCTCTTCCTTGCACATCCTCCTCCTCCTCCACATCCTCCTCTCTTCCTTCCACATCCTCCTCCTCCTCCACATCCTCCTCTCTTCCTTCCACATCCTCCTCCTCCTCCACATCCTCCTCTCTTCCTTCCACATCCTCCTCCTCCTCCACATCCTCCTCTCTTCCTTGCACATCCTCCTCCACATCCTCCTCTCTTCCTTCCACATCCTCCTCCTCCTCCACATGGCGAGATGTTCGATGTTGGCCTTGTCTGGCCCTCTCAGCCTCCTCAAACTGCAGGCGTCTTCGTTCCCCTAAATCGGGGATAAGCAATTAGCGGACCTTCAGCTGTTGTCAAACTACAAGTCCCATCATACCTCTGCCTCTGGGTGTCATGCTTGATGCTGTCAGAGTCTCGCTATGCCTCATGGGACTTGTAGTTTGGCAACATCTGGAGGTCCGCTAATTGCTTATCCCTGCCCTAAATAACAAAGAAAAAAAGGGATACTCATCAACACACAGATATTGTAGAGCAGAAATCGCATACATTGCTTTATTAAGGAAGAGGCTTTTTTTTTATGCTAAATTGGGTCTTCTCCCCCCCCACTCAAAAATTTGGGATGACTTCTATGGCAAGCTCTGATTCGGTCCCTTTTTAGCGAAGTGACACACATGGATGTCCCCCCCCTTAAAATTTTAACACGGAGACCATACAAATTTTAATCTAATATTTTGGTGGACACACAGGTGCTCTGGATTACAGATATGAAAACACCTGCTTAGAGGCACTGTTGGCATTACACAATCTTGGATTTGCATTTTCCACAACTATATTTGTACCCAATGTTTACAAACCATGTTTTTGGCCAGAGAGGCATGTCCAGGTGTTTTGGTTCCTGGGCCAACATCGTATTTGGGAGAAAGAAGCTGATGTGAACGATGTTTACTATTAACAGTCGTTGCCCAAGCAAAATGTTTGTGCAAAACACCTTCTATTTCAACATGAGCTCAGAAGTACAACCAGACCAAGGAGACAGATGTAGAAATGTACCTGACCAAGCTTAAAATCTTAAAAGGTTCCCCCCCCCCAACTAATATAAATAACTTACTTTTCTTTAATATTTTTTTGATCTTCTTGTACTGATGTGGCTCCCTCAGTTTCAAATCGGACCACCGCTTCCGTAGCTGCTCCTTGGACCTGGTGATCCCAAACATTCTCTTCATTCTTCTTGCCACCTTCTCCATAATTTTCCCCTTTCTGCGGTTGGGGGTCTTGTATGGCCCATATTGGCCATCATAGTCCTTCCTCCGCATTATATCCACAAGCTCAATCATTTCCTCAAAAGCCATATTAGTGGCCTTATACCGTTTTGGCCGGGATCGGGACGTTCCTGCCTCTGTCCCCTCACTTCTGGCCTGAGAGCTCCGTGCATGCTCGCCTGACATCGCCATCTTTCCTTCCCACAGAGATTAGGGGCGTGAAAAACAGGAAATGTCCCGTCATGGTCGGGTACGAGGGCGGCGGTTCATGCATACGCGGAGTGTAGAGAATGAATAAGACTTAATTACGTAGGTTACGCGGAGATTATTCGCTCGTTTCACAGAAGTTACACAGTTCACGCCATATTTTTAGAGTTAACATTGATTAGGGGGGCATGGCAAAGGTGACGAAGGCGGGGTGTCACGCACACGCGGAATGTATAGAAGGGAAGCCACGTGGTTACGTACGTTACGCGGAGATGATTATAACATTTGACAGAAGTTACACAGTTAACCGCCATATTTTAGAGTTAACATTGATTAGTGGGCATGGCAAAGGTGACGAAGGCGGGGTGTCACGCACACGCGGAATGTATAGAAGGGAAGCCACGTGGTTACGTACATTACGCGGAGATGATTATAACATTTGACAGAAGTTACACAGTTAACGCCATATTTTTAGAGTTAACATTGATTAGGGGGCATGGCAAAGGTGACGAAGGCGGGGTGTCACGCACACGCGGAATGTATAGAAGGGAAGCCACGTGGTTACGTACGTTACGCGGAGATGATTATAACATTTGACAGAAGTTACACAGTTAACGCCATATTTTTAGAGTTAACATTGATTAGGGGGCATGGCAAAGGTGACGAAGGCGGGGTGTCACGCATACGCGAAGTGTATAAAAGGGAACCTACGTGGTTACGTATGTTACGCGGAGATTATTTCAAGGTGCTTCACGAGGAGCTAGAGATAATAAGGTAAGAAATTTTGAACATGGGATCAGCAGAGGCCTAAAAACAATAGAGCCATGGGATTGGGGTTTGGTCTGTTGTTTGCACCCTTTTAACGCTACTTATGTTTCTTTTGTCCCCAAAACGGTATTTCCTTCTCACAATGCTTTCACACATCACTTAAATCTAGATGTGAAGAATGCTCTACGTATTTGTAGTTTTTGCCAGGTGTATTGTGATCATGCAAGTATTGTTCTGTGTTGGTTGGCCAGAGGTTATTATGAAGTGTATTTATATGTCAGGAATGATGGGGGGCATGCTAGGTACACATGAAATAGTGCCTTGAGGAATGGTCAAAATATCAAAAATGGAGGATGGTTAGAGATGACACGTATTTATCAAACTTTAGTCCAAAATGGTCTGCATGTGAAATAATTGTTGGTCACAACAATGGGGCAGAGCTGGCCAGCATTTTAGCTGCAGGAGACACTGTGTTTGCATAGTACTTTATAAATCTGGGGCCACATATTATTACAATGTGAATGCTGTGCATTTTTTAATGCTTCTTTTTTTTTTTTTACAGTGTGTTAATTTTCAGTTTGAAAAAAAACATTAAAAAAATAAATGGACCAGATTGTGGGCCAAGAAGCTATAAGTAGTGTGACGGTATCGGTATGATATCCCCGTCAACGTTCCCTTCTTCCCATAATGAAAATCACCCCATATTCCACGAGGAGGGATATCCCTGGAATCGCCCAGAAAGCCACACATGAGACAAGCTTACTGCTTGAACAACACAGACTTTAATGGTTTTTCTTCTCAGCTTTTTATACAGTCCAAGACATTGAAGCAACAATGAAATCTCCACCCCCCCCAATCACACACTAAGGCTAATTACTAAAACATTCTAGACAGGTCGGCACCGACCGACAATTATCATGTCTAATCACTGCACATTCCTTAAACAACAAACCACCTTCACACACTTGAGTTTCCTAAGCAGACGTTCGTCTGCTTCCAGTTTGACACCTATTTACACCTCTGAGAATCACTAGGTTGTAGACAGCGTTGTCACACAATTAAAGGCCTTTCAAAAGCTAGCCTTATTTAACATATGAACAGTCTTTATAGAGAGAGATGAATCACACATAAAACACCTGTTACCTGTAACCCACAGCATTAAGTTAGCAGGGAGAGCATTAGACTGAAGCATATAGGCAATTGCATCACAACGGCCCCCCCTTTTCTCCCTGCTCCGGCAAACCCGGTTGGACCTTCCCTGGTCCAGTAGGGTTGACGGGTTCAGAGCTTTTAGTCCGAGGTTAACTCCGTTTGGCGTAACTGACCTCCCTTGGCAACTGCTTCAGACTCAGGTATGCCACCGGGTCGTCAGATCACACGCCGGTCAGTCCCCAAGTCTTTGTGCGATCTGCAAAGTCACCAGAAGTCAGTGTGAAGACGGCGAATGGGTCTGTGCGCCGCCATCTAGGTGTACCGCTATGGGAGGGGCAGGTTATGGCTCTGAAGTGACAGTCACAGGAGATTCATAAAAAGAAAAAGTTATATTTGTTGAAATGCTGTAGCACCGTGCTCAGAGTTCGGGGGGGGGATCAGGGCCCCATAGGGTCAGCCACCCTCTGCTCCCTCCGCAGCCGCCAGTTCTCCTCTTTGAGCTTCTCCAGCTCCCTCTCAAGTTCATGGAGCCTGGGGGGGGTCAGCCTGCTGTGACCTTAGGCGGTTGTTCTCCTCCTCCATGCGGCTTATGCACTCCTCCAGCTCTATGTACTCACGGATCAGATCCTGCTTGCTCATGTCCTGCAGGCTCTCCACGTGGTCCTTCATCATCAGGAACTGGGTGGTGGTGTAAGGGGCCACCGGTGGGCCCTTGGCGAACATCTCGGCCCGCATCTGGGGCGCCCGCTGCGATTCCATCTCCTCCAGTCGCTTCTTCTCCTCCCAGGTCCGCTGGTTATATGACTTCCAGGACCTCTTCTTCTTGGAGGGTAGCTGGCGGTGCCTCTTTCTGCCCAGCTCCCTCCAAGGCCCCTCCGGCTCATGGCTGTCGCCCATGACCAGCTGACAATGGTGTTCCCTGTTGTCCGTAATAACAGATTGTACCATGAGGGGCTTCGTAAGGGGTGCCCAATGGTTCTTCCTGACCCAGCTCCTGGGGATCCCAAGCCGAGTCTACACAATGGGCTGCTGCTGGTGGGCGGGTACCCAGGTTGAGACCAATTTGATCTGGTGTTGTCATTCAGGGGGCAATTCTGCTTGAAGTGACCCAACTGTTTGCACCGGAAGCAGCGTTGTTCGTTGTCCTCCTGGCGTGGATAGCGAGGGCTCGATGTCATCGGTCTGTTAGGCGGTTGGTATCTAGCGGCTGGTGGGTGTGAGGGCGCCGTTGGTCGTGGAGGTTGTACCCGTGGTGTGACCTGGTTTGTCTTGCGAGTATCCGCATATTCATCCGCCAACTTCGCGGCCTCTGGTAGAGTCATGGGCCTGCGATCTCTCACCCAATCTTTGACATCCGTCTGGATGTGATTGTAAAATTGCTCCAGGAGCATTAGTTGCAAAATGTCCTCTGCGGTGGTGGCCTGGCTGCTGTTAACCCAGTTAGAGGCCGACAGGGACAACTGGCATGCCCATTCCGCGTAAGAGTCTTTCGTGGTTTTGCGTGAGTCCCTGAACTTCTGTCGGTGGGACTCTGGGGTTACTGCATAACGAGCCAGGAGCACTTCTTTAACCCGGGCGTAGCTATGGATATCCTGATCTGGCACAGTCCGGAAAGCATCAGAAGCTTTGCCTGACAGTTTGCCTGACAATATTGCAACCCACTCTCCTCTAGCTATTCGGTGCAGGTTACATTGTCTCTCAAAATCTGCCAGGTAGTTATCAATCTCACAGTCCTTTTCATCAAAAGCTTTAAAAGCGCTAAACGGAATCTTCCTTGCGTCTGCTGTGCTGTACTCACTGTTTGGAGAATGTGCGGCTGCTTGTTGGACTGCTGCCAGTTTTAACTGTAGCTCTGCGTTTACTAACAGGTCCATCACTTTCAGCACCACATACGGCGTTGGGTTCGGGCCGAACCACGCTAGCTTCTCTCTCATTAGCTTGTTGGCTGGTGATTCCTCTTCCTGAATCCCTGGTGTCTCCATCTCTTGTACTGCTGGCGTTGCTGCAATCACGTTCTCCTGGTCTAGCTCCATTACTTCTGCTATGATGACCCGCTTGGTTTTGTTGCTAGCAATCCTTCCACGAACTTCCAGTAGTTCTTCCAGTGTCTGCTTGGAATTCGGGTGTGAAGGGGAATAGAAGGGAAAATCCCACTGCTACCAACCAATTGTGACGGTATCGGTATGATATCCCCGTCAACGTTCCCTTCTTCCCATAACGAAAATCACCCCAATATTCCACGAGGAGGGATATCCCTGGAATCGCCCAGAAAGCCACACATGAGACAAGCTTACTGCTTGAACAACACAGACTTTAATGGTTTTTCTTCTCAGCTTTTTATACAGTCCAAGACATTGAAGCAACAATGAAATCTCCACCCCCCCCCCCCCAATCACACACTAAGGCTAATTACTAAAACATTCTAGACAGGTCGGCACCGACCGACAATTATCATGTCTAATCACTGCACATTCCTTAAACAACAAACCACCTTCACACACTTGGGTTTCCTAAGCAGACGTTTCGTCTGCTTCCAGTTTGACACCTATTTACACCTCTGAGAATCACTAGGTTGTAGACAGCGTTGTCACACAATTAAAGGCCTTTCAAAAGCTAGCCTTATTTAACATATGAACAGTCTTTACAGAGAGAGATGAATCACACATGAAACACCTGTTACCTGTAACCCACAGCATTAAGTTAGCAGGGAGAGCATTAGACTGAAGCATATAGGCAATTGCATCACAAGTAGCCTTATTGCTAAGTATCGTGAGACGCCCCTACTTTGGGATAGCAGACACCCCCTGTATAAAAATCGGGCGCGACGAAGGACAGCACTTGCTGAGATTGCAACATATATGCAGACGTGGGTTCCCGGCTGCACAGGCCACATAGTCAAGAACAAAATGAACAACCTGAGGGCCGCATTCCGCACCAAAAGAAAACAACTACGGGAGCAACGATCAGGAGCAGCAGCAAGCGAGTCCACGGAGCCCAGTCTGTGGTACTACCAAGAGATGGAGTTTTTGGGGGATCAAATGGATGGCCGGCGATCAATGTCAAGCCTTCCTTCCAGACAGCAGTGCAGCAGACCTTCCACGGATCACCGTAGACAGGAGGAGAACAGTGAGGGGCTGGCTGGCATGCATCCAAATCTTCGACTGACCACTTCTTCTGAGGTAGAGTATTTTCCACCAAATTTTGGTGCTGCTAATTATGGTTGAATTATTGAGTTGATATTGTAATCCCAAAAGAAAAAATGGCCTAGAAAAGTCGTGGGCATAAAAATAGGGGTCCTGGATGACAAGTGCAGGGATCAGAAGGAGAGTAGATTCAAGATTAAAGTAAGATAAAACAAACCAGTCTAGAGCATGAAAATGTGTGTGATTTGCTGGTGTCAAATTGTAAAACATGTCACTTTTTTTGCCACAGGAAGAAGTGACCAGCCAGGATTTGACGGCTACTGAGGCCGAGATGCATGCCAGCCAGGAGGAAGGGGTCATTGGCAGCCAGGAAGAGGAGGCCGGGCCAAGCACAAGTCAGGAGGGCCCCAGGCCCAGGGCTAGCACAAGCACGCATGTCCCTCCCCCCCAGGTCAGGCAAGCAGGCCTAATGAGGCGCAGGAGGGAAGTGGAGGATAGGAGCCTACAAATAATAAGAGAGGCAAGCGCCATAATGAGGGCCCCCCTGACCCGCACTGAGGCCTACAGTGCCTATGTGGCGCACGAACTATCAGAAGGGGGGAGGAAGATCAGAGGCGTGCCAGGAACCTCTTTAATAAGGTGATTCTATGGATGCAGAGGGGCTGGCTGACCGATGACACCGAGCTCAGTGACCCGGCCCATCCTGCCCAACATCTGTTACCTCCTCCTGCTGCCACATCCTCCCCATCTGCAAGAGGCCGTGGACGGATCCGTGGAAGATCTGCTGCAAGGAGGGTTACAAGGAACAGGAGAAGATGATTCCCGGCCTTCCATTTGATCCCCCAAAAACTTTTATCTTTTTGGACTACCACAGCCTGGGCTCCATTGGCTCACTTGCTGCTGCTCCTGTTTTTTTTTTTGTGGTTGTTCTCTTTAGTTGTCGGTATGCGGTCCTCAAGGTTTGCCATTTTGTCCTTGACTATGTTGCCTGTGCAGTCTGGAACACAAGTCTGCATGTATGTTGCTATCTCATCAAGTGCTGCCCTTCTAGTTATTTTTTTGGTGAATTAGGTTTAAAATAAATGGTGATTTTATTTTCAGAAATACCTTGTCTATTGTGTTTTTAGACTGTGTTGATTAGGCATGAAACATTTTTGGTAATATGTGTCATTTAGAAAGGACACCAACTCCTTGGGGGGGGGGGGGGGACATTTGGTGTACCAACTTGGTGAAACCAAAAAGGAAAAACACACGCATAACAAAAATGGTGACATAACCTCACCCCAAAAAAATATTTAAAAAAATGTGCAAGAAAAAACAATGGTGCCATAAATTGCACAAAAAAAAAATATAAAAAAATGTGCAAGAAAAAACAATGGTGCCATAAATTGCACAAATTTTTTTTTTTTTAAAAAAATGTGCAAGAAAAAACAATGGTGCCATAAATTGCACAAAAAAAATTACAAAAAAATGTGCAAGAAAAAACAATGGTGCCATAAATTGCACAAAAAAAAAAACAAATAAAATATGTGCAAGAAAAAACAATGGTGCCATAAATTGCACAAAGAAAAAAAATGTAAAAAAAATGTGCAAGAAAAAACAATGGTGCCATAAATTGTACAAAAAAAAATTAGAAAAAAATGTGCAAGAAAAAACAATGGTGCCATAAATTGCACAAAAAATAAATAAAAATAAAATATGTGCAAGAAAAAACAATGGTGCCATAAATTGCACAAAGAAAAAAAATAAAATAAACACAATGAAAAAAAACATTGCATTTAACAAAAAAACAAAAAACATAGACATGTGGAAGACAAAAAGAAAGTTACAACATCTGGATAGATAGCATCAGCAAGAGAACGGGTTTATTCTAGCAAGAGAACGCAGAAAAAAAAAGAGGCAAGAAACAACACAATAGAGCTTTAAAAGGACGAATGTGCCATATCACAAACAAACGAGAGTTTTACCTGAACGAGTGCTCCCATCCCCTTATTTCGTCTGAGCATGCGCGGGATTTTTATCCACGGATATTGTGTACTAACCAACGGATCTATCCGTCGGATAGCTTCACAGCGGATATATTTGTTAAGCATGTCAGCAAATATTTGATCTGCTGAAAAGCGATTCGACGGAAAAATATCCGCGGAAAATTATCCGCTGGAGTGTACACACCATAGGATCTATCCGCTGAAACCCATTTGCACGGATTTATCCGCGGATGGATTCTATCGTGTGTATGGGGCCTTAGGTGATGCATTTCTGAATTATTTTAGTCCTCGCCGCCCAGGGCTGTCAGCTTCCACATCCCATGGTGGACGATTTTGCTTTTATCAAGTGTACCTCTATAGGGTTACGGTGTGAAGGTGCCACGACACCCAAAGACCAAATTTCTTCCACACCTGTTTGACAGGTGCATATCATAAATTTTTTTGACAGAAAGGCCAGTTCTTGGTTTGATCAAGAGGGCCTCTTTAGACTAAGGGAACCCCCCCCCCCTCCATACCCATTGTATGCCCAATTACATGCCTATAAGCCTTCAAAATGAGCACTTTTAATTTTTACAGTTCGGGTCCCATAGACTTCAATGGGGTCCATTATTTGATTCTGAACTTTTGCAATGTTCAAAAGTTCTGGTGCGAACTGTACAGGGGGTGGTTCAGCCCATCCCTAGTGCTGTAAACAGGGACACAGGCAAAGGGAGAGCATGCAAAGACCAGAAAAGTAGTGCTAATTCAGTGGCGGCTGGTGAAGTTTTAGGATGGGGGGCGCAAGACCCCGCCCCTCCACATTTGGTCCCTCCCACGTCTCATAAGCCACAACCCTTATAGAATACACCCATTCCGTCCCCTGTATTCCACTTGCTTCCACTCATAGTGTCAGGAGTATACAGCTCAGCATCACAGCACAGAGTATATAGCCCCAGCATCACAAATCATGGTATATAGCGCAGCCTTACAGATCAGCGCAAACAAACTAAAAAATGACACTGTTAATAATGGGCACAAGATTACCAGAGACATACTGCACAAGATGACCAGAGACTGCAGACATACTGCACAAGATGACCAGAGACTGTGGACATACTGCACAAGAAGACCAGAGACTGTGGACATACTGCACAAGATGACCAGAGACTGCGGACATACTGCACAAGATGACCAGATACTGTGGACATACTGCACAAGATGACCAGAGACTGCGGACATACTGCACAAGATTTCCAGAGACTGCGGACATACTGCACAAGATGACCAGAGACTGCGGACATACTGCACAAGATTACCAGATACTGCGGACATACTGCACAAGATGACCAGAGACTGCGGACATACTGCACAAGATTACCAGATACTGCGAACATACTGCACAAGATTACCAGAGACTGCGGACATACTGCAAAAGATTACCAGAGACTGCAGACATACTGCACAAGATTATCAGAGACTGAAGACATACTCCATTACTTGTCTTGCGACTTGGGACTTCAACGTTGCATGACAAGTCGTACCCCATGATTTCCAATGAGAACCGTTCATATCTGTGCGACTTCAAGTCACAGCGACTTCAAAGTAGTCCCTGCACTAATTTGGTACCTCTTTGATGCAACTTGAGGTCCATAGACCTCCAGAATACACAAGAATTGCTTTAAGTCACGTCAAAATTGCGGCAGAATTGTGCAACTTTCAGACTGCGTTAGCCTGAAAGTCGCAAGATTCTGCCACAATTTTTTGCTGCGATTTTGCAGCGACTTGAAACAATGCCTGTGTATTCTGGAGGTCTATGGACTCAAGTCACATCAAAGTGGGACAAAAGTAATGCAGGGACTACTTCGAAGTCGCTGTGACTTGAAGTAGCACAGATATGAACGGTTCTCATTGGGTCCGACTTATCCTGCAACTTTCCAGTCCCAAGTCGAAGGACAATGTGCAATTTGGTCCCTCCCACATCTCATAAGCCACAACCCTTATAGAATCCACCCATTCCGTCCCCTGTATTCCACTTGCTTCCACTCATAGTGTCAGGAGTATACAGCTCAGCATCACAGCACAGAGTATATAGCCCCAGCATCACAAATCATGGTATATAGCGCAGCCTTACAGATCGGCGCAAACAAACTAAAAAATTACACTGTTAGTAATGGGCACAAGATTACCAGAGACTGCGGACATACTGCACAAGATGACCAGAGACTGCAGACATACTGCACAAGATGACCAGAGAATGTGGACATACTGCACAAGATGACCAGAGACTGTGGACATACTGCACAAGATGACCAGAGATTGCGGACATACTGCACAAGATGACCAGAGACTGTGGACATACTGCACAAGATGACCAGAGACTGCGGACATACTGCACAAGATTTCCAGAGACTGCGGACATACTGCACAAGATGACCAGAGACTGCGGACATACTGCACAAGATTACCAGATACTGCGGACATACTGCACAAGATGACCAGAGACTGCGGACATACTGCACAAGATTACCAGATACTGCAGACATACTGCACAAGATTACCAGAGACTGCGGACATACTGCACAAGATTACCAGATACTGCGGACATACTGCACAAGATTACCAGATACTGCGGACATACTGCACAAGATGACCAGAGACTGTGGACATACTGCACAAGATTACCAGAGACTGCAGACATACTGCACAAGATTACCAGAGACTGCAGACATACTGCACAAGATTATCAGAGACTGAAGACATACTCCATTACTTGTCTTGCGACTTGGGACTTCAACGTTGCATGACAAGTCGTACCCCATAGATTTTCAATGAGAACCGTTCATATCTGTGCGACTTCAAGTCACAGCGACTTCAAAGTAGTCCCTGCACTAATTTGGTACCTCTTTGATGCAACTTGAGGTCCATAGACCTCCAGAATACACAAGAATTGCTTTAAGTCACGTCAAAATTGCGGCAGAATTGTGCAACTTTCAGACTGCGTTAGCCTGAAAGTCGCAAGATTCTGCCACAATTTTTTGCTGCGATTTTGCAGCGACTTGAAACAATGCCTGTGTATTCTGGAGGTCTATGGACTCAAGTCACATCAAAGTGGGACAAAAGTAATGCAGGGACTACTTCGAAGTCGCTGTGACTTGAAGTAGCACAGATATGAACGGTTCTCATCGGGTCCGACTTATCCTGCAACGTTCCAGTCCCAAGTCGCAGGACAATTTGCATTTTTTTTTAATAAGTGGGGGGTGGGGTTGGTGTTGACGGCCGATATTTTCCCTGCACATTAAGTATAAAACATTTTTTTTTTAATAACTGGGGGGTGGGGTAGTGTTGACGCCTGCTATCTGTGCTGTAATTAATTTTTACATATAAAAAAAATGTTGTTAATAAGTGGGTAAGCGGGGGGGGGGGGTGTTGACGTCCGCTAATTTTGTCGCAAATGAAGTATAAAAAAAGTTTTTTTAATAACCGCGGGGGGGTTGACACCCGCTACTATCGTCGCAAATGTCGTCGGGGGAGTAATTCTTACTTATTAAGATATTTTTGTTGATAAGCTAATACGTGTGTTTGTGTTCCCTGTCTTTTGTGCCGAATATTAAATATAAAAAAAAATGGAATAAGGGGGGTGGAGGGGGAGGGAGAGCGTTCCGGCCGCTATTTTCGGCGAATATTTGATCTAAAAAGTTGGAACATTTGAATAAGCGGGGGGGGGGGGGGCGGTTGTTCCGCGCGAAATTTATTTCAACATAAAAATAAATTTGAACGTTGGAATAAGCGGGGGGGGTTTACTAAAAAAAAATTTGGAACATTGGAATAAGCAGGGGGGTGAATGAATTGGTTTTGCCGCGATTTCGGACGAATATTCACTATAGGAAATTTCATCCGAATATTCACTCTAAAAAAAATTTGGAACACAGGTAATCTTTGAAGAAGGGGGGTGGACCGCTGCTACTGCCGCCGAACTTTACAGAGAAAACAGTCCATTACAGAGGGGCAGAGGCAGGCGGCATAGATAATAGATGCACCCGCCCGGCCATAACAATGCAGTCCATCGCGCCGGAAGCAAGTGGCGCGATGGACTGCGCCACAAAGGCATTTTTGGGCTGCCAATGTAGCGCCATGTCTGCAATCCCGTGATTGCACAGATGTGGACTACCCATACTGCACTGTGCCCGGCGCCCGACGCCCGGACTCCGTGCACATAAGAACCTTTTTTGGATTTTTTTTTCCTTAAAGGGACATGTTTAAATAAAAAAACATTATTTTTTTTTTTTTTTTTTTTTTACTGACTGGGGGAGGGGGGGCGGCGCCCGGGCGCCCTTTATGGGCGGGCCGCCACTGAGTGCTATGGTTGGGAGTTGAACGTTCCTAGTACCGCCAGGCAGAAATGCTAACTGCTAAGACACTGTGCTGTATAATATGCCTGCATGTAGCCTACAGCCTCTCCCATTTCCTCAAACTTTTTTTTTTAGATCAAGGTGGTATGCCATTCATGTTTTCTTAACTCATATTAATTTAATGTGTACATTTACAAGTTAGGCCAACTTGCACATTATACAGCTATCACACAAATGCTTAAAAAAATAAAAGATTTCCATGCTAAAACAATTTTTGGCTTGTCACTACAAATCTGGAGGATCTTTACATGTCTCACACATAACGCCCAACAAGCTTTTTAACCACTTCAATACAGGGCACTTAAACCTCCTTCTTACCCAGACCAATTTTCAGCTTTCGGTGATCTCACACTTTGAATGACAATTACTCAGTCATGCAACACTGTGCCCAAAAAAAATTTGCGCCCTTTTTTTCACACAAATAGAGCTTTCTTTTGATGGTATTTAATCACTAGTGGGTTTTTTATTTTCTGTGCTATAAATAAAAAAAGACCGCAAATTTTGTGAAAAATTGCCTTTTCCATTGTTTCTGTCATAAAATTTAGCAAATTAGTAATTTTTCTTCATAAATTTTGGCCAAAATTTATACTGCTACATATATTTGGTAAAATTTAACCCAAATTGGTGTATATTTGGTCTTTGTGAAAGGTATAGGGCCAGATTCACGTACCTCGGCGCATCATTAGGCGGGCGTAGCGCATCGCAGTTACACTACGCCGTCGAAACTTCGAGAGGCAAGCAGCCTATTCAGCAAGCAAATGCGCGCTGCAATGCGCCATCGTAACTTAAATTGGACGGCGTAACCCGACGTAATTCAAAGTGGGAAGGAGGTGGGCGTGATCCATTTAAATGAAGCGTGACCCCATGCAAATGAAGGGCCGAACTAACGGCGCATGTGCCGTCACGTGATAGCATGTCCCGCGTCCCACTGCACATGCGCACAACTTTGCCTATCGTATCCCCCGAGATAAGCCAGCCCACCGCTCACGCCCCAGGGTATAAAGACGCCCAGACATGCGCCCGTCCAGCGCAAAAGTACACCAGCAGGTTTAGTTTGTTTGGTGTGGGTTTTTGTGCTGTTATTTTTGTCCAAAACATGGCTGAGGCAGCAGCTGCTAAAGAAAGGAGGCTAAAAAATTTCACCAGACAGGAGAGGGCAATAATAATTGATGCCATGGTAAGGCACAATAAGTACCTCCATGGTTCAGAAAGTGGCTCTACCAGCAAGGTCTGGAAGGATCAGATCCTTGCGGATATTGCAGCAGAGGTCAATGCCCTTGGCCATGAAGAATGGACCCCTGAAAAAATAGCAAAGAAAATAAACGACCTGCGGCGTCTTGTGAAGGAGAAGGTGGCCAAGATTAAGAGGCACAGAAGGGGCACCGGAGGTGGACCAGCCCTGAATCTATCGCTCACACCTGATGAGGAGGTCATTGCCAGGTGTTTGGAGAAGGAGCAGGTGGAGGGCCTGGAGGGATATGATTCGGTTGATCAGCCCTTGAGGACAGGTGAGTGTGTTTTATCTTTTATCTGGTGTGTAGCATGTGTGGGGGGGGGGAGGGAATATGTGACAAGTGTGAGGGTCCTCCAACATGTAAATGTTTTGTGTCATCCACAGATGTGGAGGATGAAGCGGGCCCATCCTCGGCTGCTGGGCAACCAACCCCATCCCTTGATTCCAGTGTCCACACATCTCCTTTAGAGGAAGTCGTGGAGGAGCATGGGGACCTGGAGGATGGCATTTTCCTGGGGGATGAGACCACCATCGCAGGAGCCTCCCATACCACCACCTCCATAGGGGATAGCCCCCCAAGGGCGTCCAACTTCAGGGGAACCCCCCCAAGGCCCTCCTCCAATGTGGGAACCCCCCCAAGGGCCTCCACCCTTTTGGGAAGCCCCCCAAGGGCCTCCACCCTTTTGGGAAGCCCCTCCTCCATAAGGGAAGTACCCCCAAGGGCCTCCCCATATAGTCGGCCCCAAGCCACACCTGCACCCAGGAAGGCTTCTAGGAAGTCGAGGGGTGATACAGAGACCCTAGAAGCCTCTTTATCGAGGGACCAGGCCAGGCAGACCCAGCATGTCGGTTCGGTGGCATCCGACATGCACCGGGTGGCAGCCAGCCTGGCCTCCATGCAGCAGACCCAGGCTGCTTACACTGCCGCCATCGTCGAAAATGTGCAGCTGGTCAGTGTTAATAGCACTGCACTGGTGACCTGCGTGAGGGACCTGGAGGTCACAAATACAGGCCTTGTGGCAGAAGTGAGGAGCCTGGCAGTGGCCATACAGGCCAATACAGCTTTAGAGGGAATCCAGGCAGCCAGGGAGAGACCGGGGGATGTTCCTCCTCCCAATGACCCACCCCCCCACCCGCGGCTGCCACCAGGCAACAGAGGGCCAGGAGCCTTGGCACTAGGCGTAGTCCGCGTCAGGCCAGATGAGTGCCATTTTTTTGTTTTTTTTCAAGTACTCGATATGAGTCTTCTTATTTTATTTGTAAACTCGATATGAGTATTATTTTTAGTTGTATACTCATGATATGAGTCTTCTTATTTTATTTGTAAACTCGATATGAGTATTATTTTTAGTTTGGGGTAAATTAATATACAGCAACATAATTGGAGCCTTGACGTGGCGTTGCTGCTCCCTAGTACCGTGTGCTGTACTTCGGTCTAATCCAATTTAATGGGGTTGTGGGGGGGGTGCTAGGGACCACAGTGGTGTGCATGCATGCATTCTCATTGTGACATGTTTCATGTGTGTGTTGAACGTGAAATTAAGCCTACCACGAGGCATCTCCTGACTGCTCTTCCCTCAGCAGACGGAGTAGCCTCGGTTAGGGGGGGAATGTCTGGTTCGGGGGTCAGGTCATGCCGTAGGTCAATCTCCAGGCCCCTTCTCATGGCGAAGTTGTGCAGAATGCAACATGCCCCGATGATCTGGCATACAAAGTTTGGGGCATACAACAGGGTACCCCCAGACTTATCCAGGCATCGGAAACGTGACTTCAGGAGCCCAAATGTGCGTTCCACCACTCCACGGGTACGTATGTGAGCCTCATTATATCTTCTCTCTCCCGGGGTTTGGGGGTTCCAGAATGGAGTCATAAGATGGGGCCCAAGTGCATATGCAGAGTCACCTGGAAGGGAAAAGACAGAAGGATGTTAGTTGTGCATGTGCCCCTCATGATGTCTGCATCATGGGGGGGGGACAGTCATACCTGACACCCATGTCACTCACCAACCAGCCAGCTGTCCCCATACACGTTCTGTTCAAATTGTCTTGGGATGTCGCTTTGACAGTAGATGAAGCTGTCATGGCTGGCCCCTGGGTGTTTGGCATGGACGTGCCATATGAGGTATTGGGCACATGCTCACATACATCCCCCTTCCAGGAGCTGTCCAATCGATTTCTTCTCCAGCTAGCACTTAGGGACAACCTGGCTTCTGGTGTGCAGGGGGACTCTGCCAGGGATTCTGGTGTAAGGAGGACTCTGACAGGGATTCTGGTGTAAGGGGGGCTCTGCCAGGGATTCTGGTGTAAGGGGGGACTCTACCAGGGATTCTGGTGTAAGGGGGACTCTACCAGGGATTCTGGTGTAAGGGGGACTCTACCAGGGATTCTGGTGTAAGGGGAGACTCTACCAGGGATTCTGGTGTAAGGGGGGACTCTACCAGGGATTCTGGTGTAAGGGGGGACTCTACCAGGGATTCTGGTGTAAGGGGGACTCTACCAGGGATTCTGGTGTAAGAGGGACTCTACCAGGGATTCTGGTGTAAGGGGGGACTCCGCCAGGGATTCTGGTGTAAGGGGGGACTCCGCCAGGGATTCTGGTGTAAGGGGGGACTCTACCAGGGATTCTGGTGTAAGAGGGACTCTATCAGAGATTCTGGTGTAAGGGGGGACTCCGCCAGGGATTCTGGTGTAAGGGGAACTCTGCCAGGGATTCTGGTGTAAGGGGGGACTCTGCCAGGGATTCTGGTGTAAGGGGGACTCTACCAGGGATTCTGGTGTAAGGGGGACTCTACCAGGGATTCTGGTGTAAGGGGGACTCTACCAGGGATTTTGGTGTAAGGGGGACTCTACCAGGGATTTTGGTGTAAGGGGGACTCTACCAGGGATTCTGGTGTAAGGGGGACTCTACCAGGGATTCTGGTGTAAGGAGGACTCTACCAGGGATTCTGGTGTAAGGGGAACTCTACCAGGGATTCTGGTGTAAGGGGGACTCTACCAGAGATTCTGGTGTAAGGGGGACTCCACCAGGGATTCTGGTGTAAGATTCTGGTGTAAGGGGGGACTTCGCCAGAGATTCTGGTGTAAGGGGGGACTCCTCCAGGGATTCTGTTGTAAGGGGGGACTCTGCCAGGGATTCTGGTGTAAGGGGGACTCTACCAGGGATTCTGGTGTAAGGGGGACTCCGCCAGAGATTCTGTTGTAAGGGGGGACTCTGCCAGGGATTCTGGTGTAAGGGGGGACTCTGCCAGGGATTCTGGTGTAAGGGGGGACTCTGCCAGGGATTCTGGTGTAAGGGGGGACTCCGCCAGGGATTCTGGTTTAAGGTGAGACTTCGCCAGGGATTCTGGTGTAAGGGGGGGACTCTGCCAGGGATTCTGGTGTAAGGGGGGACTACGCCAGGGATTCTGGTGTAAGGGGGGAATCTGCCAGGGATTCTGTTGTAATGAATCCTGCTGATTTAGTTCAACCTTTTTTTGCCCATACACAATTGCGCGGTCAGACAACTCTGTACACAAATTGTATTTATATAATTTTTTCCACACAAATAGATTTTTCTTTTGGTGGAATTTGATCACCTCTGGGGTTTTAAAATAAATATATATAAAATATTTTATAAAATATGAAAAAAGACCAAAACGTTTGACGAAAAGCCCCATAAATCTCTTCATATAATTAGACCAAGCTGTATTTTGCTACATGTCTTGGTAAAAAAAAAAATCCTGATAAGTGTATTTGAATTGGTTTGTGTGAAAGTTATAGGCCCAGATTCTCAAAGAAGTTACGCCGGCGTATATCGAGATGCGCGGCGTAAGTGTATATATACGCCGGCGTATCTATGCGCCGTACCCACAGAACCAGATACGCCTGAAAATAAGCTTCTTCCGATTGGCGTAACTTTTCTACGCCGGTGTAGCGTAGGCGCATATTTACGCTGGGCACATCTTGCGCTCCCATTGATTTCCTATTCAAATATGCAAATGAGGGAGATACGCTGATTCCCGAATGTACGTCCACCCGACGCAGGCTACGCGCGGTGCGCGTAAGCTGTACTCCCGGCCTAAACTTGCCCCTCATAAAGCAGGGGCAACTTTGCACCAGACGTGTGCAGGTCAGCTGGAGAGCAGCTTCAGCAGCACCGTTACGGAGGAGCTGAGCAACCACACTTGCAGGACAACACATCTGTATGCCAACATGCCAGGGGCAGGCATGGTCATAGCTATACTAGTGTGTGCCCAGGCGTGTAGAAGGAGGAGAGCACGGGAGAGGATATACCGAACGCGCATAAACGTATTTGGCATGGGGGATTCGGAGGTGTATCGCATCTTCAGATTCAACACTGATGCCATCCTGGATTTAGCCACAACCCTGCAGGATGACATCACCAGCCAGACACACCGCTCACATGCAGTGCAGCCACTGGTCAAGGTACTGGCAACACTGCATTTCCTCGCCACTGGATCTTTTCAGCGTACAAGTGGAGTTGTGGCTGGGATGTCACAAACCAGCATGAGCAGATGTGTGCACCAGGTTGTCCCCGCAATCCTCAGACGCATGTCCCACCACATCATCAGACCCACACAGGAGCATCTGCGGCAGAAGGCAATGGTGGATTTTGTCAGAATTGCAGGATTCCCACGCACAGTGGGGGCCATTGATTGCACACATGTGGCACTACAGCCCCCGTGCCACAGAGCACATATACCGCAATTGGAAGCGCTGGCATTCCATCAACGTACAGGTGATAGCCGATGCCCAAGGCCTCATATGGCACGTCCGTGCCAAACACCCAGGGTCTAGCCACGACAGCTACATATACCGTCAAAGCACCATCTCAACAGAATTTGAACAGAACGTGTACGGGAACAACTGGCTGGTTGGTGAGTGACATGGGTGTCAGGCATTACTGTCCGACCCCATGATGCAGACATCACGAGGGGTACATCCTCCTGTCTTTTCCCTTCCAGGTGACTCTGCATATGCACTTGGGCCCCATCTCATGACTCCATTCCGGACTACAATATGCTGCACACATACCTACCCGTGGAGTGGTGGAACACACATTTGGCATCCTGAAGTCGGGGGACCCTGTTGTATTCCCCAAACTTTGTGTGCCAGATCATCAGTGCATGTTGCATTCTGCACAACTTTGCAGAGAGAAAGGGTCTGGAGATTGACATACGTGATGACCTGACCCCCGAACCAGACATCCCCCCCTGCCCGAGGATACCCCGTCTGCTGAGGGAACAGCAGTCAGGAGTTGTCTCGTGGAACATATCTTTGCACGTTAAACACACACACATTCATCATGGCACAAGGAGAATGCACGCATGCACACCACTGTGGTCCCTAGCACACACCCCACATCCACATCACATTGGATTAGCCCAAGTCCACCAAGCAGGACTTGGGAGCAGCAATTCCACGGCAAGGCTCCAGTTATGTTGCTGACTATTCATACCACATTCACACTAATCTGCACGCCTCACCGTGTGCATAATTACAAACAAAATCAAAAAACTTTTAACCAGAGCAAAAAAAATAATAAACTCTTAACCAGAGCAATAAAAATAATAAACAACATAATTAGTTGCCCTGGCTGCTGCCACGGCCACGACCACGGCTCCGCAACTGCCTGGTTGACAGCTCAGATGGGGGGGGGGGCATCAGGTGGAGGAGCATCCACCATGGCTGGAGGCCTGCCCTATAACGCCACGGCAATGCGGGTCAGAATGGTGTTGGTTTCTGCCTGCACCTGCCGTGAACATCTCCCCTCCGCCTCAATGGCAGCTGTGTGGCCCTGGACGGCCTCCGACAGGGACCGCACCTCTGCCACGAGGGTAGCCGTTGTCAGCCACATCCTGAAGCCCATTGTTTATGTGGCCCCTGGAGGCCAGGCTGTCGGCCACTCTCCTCATGTCCTGGGCCATCTCACCCATACCGCGGGTCTGCGAGTCCTGGGTACTCGTCAGATTCACTGGCAGGAAGTCCGGAACCCCCCTGGTCTTCCTGGTTGCCTTCCTGGGGCCAGGAGAGGCTTCAGGCCTGGCATAGGGGGAGGGACTTGAGGTAGTGGGTGGGTTGGGGACAGTGGCGGCTGGTGCTCAAAATTTTTGGGGGGGCGCAAACGAAGAAAAAAAAATCGCAGCCTCACTGTGCCCATCAAATGCAGCCACTGTTCCATCAATTCGCACCACTGTGCCATGCCATCAAACGCAGCCACTGTGCCATGCCATCAAATGCAACCACTGTGCCATGCCATCAATTGTGGTCACTGTGCCATCAATTGTCACCACTGTGCCATGCCATCAAATGCAGCCGCTGTGCCATGCCATCAATTGTGGTCACTGTGCCATGCCATCAATTGTGGTCACTGTGCCATCAATTGTCACCACTGTGCCATGCCATCAAATGCAGCCACTGTACCATGCCATCAAATGCAGCCACTGTACCATGCCATCAAATGCAGCCACTGTGCCATGCCATCAATTGTGGTCACTGTGCCATCAATTGTCACCACTGTGCCATGCCATCAATTGTGGTCACTGCCATCAATTGTCACCACTGTGCCATGCCATCAAATGCAGCCACTGTACCATGACATCAAATGCAGCCACTGTACCATGCCATCAAATGCAGTCACTGTACCATGCCATCAAATGCAGCCACTGAACCATGCCATCAAATGCAGCCACTGTGCCATGCCATCAAATGCAGCCACTGTACCATGCCATCAAATGCAGCCACTGTACCATGCCATCAAATGCAGCCACTGTACCATGCCATCAAATGCAGCCACTGTACCATGCCATCAAATGCAGCCACTGTACCATGCCATCAAATGCAGCCACTGTACCATGCCATCAAACGCAGCCACTGTGCCATGCCATCAAATACAGCCACTGTGCCAATTGTCACCACTGTGCCCTTTAATTGTCGCTGTGCCAATTGTCCCCACTGTGTCACTGTCCAGTCATCCATCCACCTCTTTATATAACCTGCTGGGACTTGTAGTTCTCCATCGTCTCCTGGGGCTCAGGTGCATGCAATCCATCATCTTTGTCTAGTTTTTCTCACTGCTGGGACTTGTAGTCCCATAGATGGTGGATTGCATGCACCTGAGCCCAGGAGAAGATGGAGAACTACAAGTCCCAGCAGGTTATAATATAAGACACCCATCCATCCACCTAGGAGCCTTATATTATAACCTGCTGAGACTTGTAGTTCCCCATCTTCTCCTGGGCTCAGGCTGCTGACGGCTGGCATTTCACCCATAATATGCATTGCATTGAACATTAAAAATCATTATCAGTTACAACCGCCCAGAAACTTTCAATAAGCAGGGGGGGGGGGGGGTCCTGACGCCCGCTTATTCGGCCAGATGGTACATTAAAAAAGTTTTAATAAGTGGGGGGGTTAGTGCTGGAGGGTGCCGCGATTTTGCCCGAAAATATATTTCTCACATGGGGGACTGGGGGGGAAGGCATGGCTTCAGTTAGTTCCCTACCTCTTTGCAGCAGTACCTCTCACTCAGGCCGTGCGTGTTCTATTGAGCTGCAGCGCTGAGGTCACTTCCTGTGCTTGGAGACTGTAAAAGAAAGCACCGCCCACTGGGGAGGTGAAATAGTTCTATGCACTGTGTGCACTCACTGCACCCGCCCGGCCATAATACAGGCCATCGCGCCGGAAATAGTGGCGCGTCGGTTTGCGCCACAAAGGCATATTTTAGCTGCCAATGTAGCGCCGCGTCTGCAATCTTGTGATTGCACAGACGTAGCTCTACCCATACCGCACTATGCCCGGCGCCCGGTGCCGGGACACAGTGCACATAAGGATTTTTTTTTTTTTTCGTTTTTTTAAAGGGACATGTTTAAAAAAAAAAAAAGCCACTGGTTGGGGATGGATCCAGAGGGACTTGAGGATAGGAGGTTTGACGTCCGGGATGGACCAGCCGATTGGGATGTCTCCTCAACATATAGGGACACCTCCTCACCCATATGTTCGGCATCCTGCTCAACCACCTCTTCACTGGAGGTCTGGCCACCACTCCCCTCCACCAATGCCTCTTGGCTACCCAGGGGGTCAGGGGCAGGATCATCAGGGGATGATGGCGTGGGACGGGCAGAGGCACCAGATGGCCCAGCTCCCTCCTGGACATCTGCGGATGACACAAAACCTTCACATGTTGGTGGACCCACACACTTGTCACATATTCCCTTCCACCCCCTCACATGCTACACACCAGATAGTAGAAAAAACACACTTACCTGTCCTCAAGGGCGGCTCAACTGAGTCGTAGCCCTCAACTCCCTCCACTTGCACCCTAGTAAGGCAACGGGCAACCACCTGCTCGTCAGGAGTCAGACGGATCCTAGAGGCTGGTCCACCACCAGTGCCCCTGGCATGCCTCGTCATAATGGCCATCTTCTCCTTCACCCTCCTGCGCATATCGTTCATCTTCTTTGATATGTCCTGGGTCCTCCTCACCTCATTGCCCACAGCATTCACCTGGTTGGTGATCCTCATAAGGATCTCCTCCCTTCTGCCCTTGCTCGTCTCCTTGCTAGGTGCCCCATGGAGGCGATCGTAGTACTTCTCCATGGCTGCAAGGATGATGGCCTTCTCCTCTGGGGAGAAGTTATTTTTTCTGTTCCCAGAACGCCGGGCAGACATGTCCAGAATAATATCACAAAAGTAACTACACCAAACAAAACGGGTGTACTTTTGCACTCGACGGGCGCATGTCTGGGCGTATTTATGCCCTGGGCGTAAACGGTGGGCCGGCGTAACTTAGGATTTACGCCGGGCATAGTTGTGAGCATGCGCAGAGGGATGTGGGACATACGATCACGTGACGGCGCATGCGCCGTTCTTTCGGCCCTTCATTTGCATGGGGTCACGGTTCATTTAAATGGATCACGCCCACTTCCTTCCTACTTTGAATTACGCTGTCTTACGCCGACGATTTTACGTTACGCCGGCGCAAAATTGCGCGCTTTTGATTAGAGAATACGGAGCTTGCCTCTCTAAGTTACGTCGGCGTAACGCATCTGAGATGCGCTACGCCGGCATAAAGATGCGCCGATCTACGAGAATCTGGGCCATAGTGTCTACTATATATATACTGGAATTTACGCAGCATTGACACTATACTGGCAATGGCGGTGACCAGCGACTTATAATTGGACTGTTATAGGGTGGCAGGCAATTTGGTGATGACACTGGCTGGGAGGGTCGCGAACTGACAGTGACGCCATTAGTGAAATCAATACAGTAAACGGTGATAATACTGTACACCATACTAATGACACTGGCTGTAAAGGGGCTAACTGTTCGCCTAACAATGTGTACTGTGTGCTGCTTTTTCTTACTATTCTGGCTATTTTCTCTCCCTGATTTTCAGGGAGAAGAGCCAGATCACTGTCCCTTTGGACACAGAGCTTTGTGGTGTGTGTGTGTATGTATATGTATATGTATATATATATATATATATATATATATATATATATATATATATATATAATGTAGCGCTACCCCCGGAGGAGCCGCTGATTAGATTTGGGATCGACGTGTTTAATTTACCTCTATACTGTGTGCAGGTGCAGGTGGGCAATGCTGACATGATGGAACAGTTTGGGGGCCTGAGGGAAGAGGTGTCCCTTCTTCAGCAGGACCTCCAAAAGGTCAGGGAAAGAGCAACAGCCGTTGAGAGCAGAGTGAGTGACTTAGAGGACAAACTCCCACAAATAGCGAGTGACACCAGAGCAGCACACCGCATGGCCCAGGACACGCTTAGCAGAGCAGAGGACACGGAAAATAGCTTGCACAGAAATAACGTCCGCATTGTCGGTCTCCCCAAAACATCAGAGGGCAGAGACCCCACCATGTTTGTGGAGAACTGGCTTATTGATGTGTTTGGCAGGGAAGCTTTCTCACCATTTTTTACCGTGGAGAGAGCCCACAGAGTGCCGGGCCGACCCCTTCCACAGGGGGCCCACCCCCGGTCAATGCTAGCTAAGCTCCTGCATTTCCATGATAGAGAGGCGGTTCTTTGCTGTGCGCGGGAATGGGGCAATGTTACATTCAATGGGGTCAGAGTGTTATTTTACCCTAGTAGAAAGAAATTATTCAGCGCTGGAAAATATATATAAACTAAATTATGCAAGCCAGCACTAAGGTAAATTCAAATAAAACACCTCACATAAACATATAATAATAATAGTGCAGCGCAAAACAAGAAATTTAAAATTTTTAATAAAGTGTCACACACAGAAATATATACTTTTAAATAAAGTCCATATAAAGTGCTCTAGTGCAAATAAGATCCAAATCGGAATAAACGGTGCAAAATCCAAAGGGTGATATCCAGAAGAACCTCCACCAGATAGCAGGAATGGCCTCTCACCTTAATGCTTCGACCTACAATAGGTCACAAAGCATGATCAGAGAACCTCCTGTTCTCAAAGGACAGCAATCAAATGCAGCAGTTGAACCACGATACAATCAGACTCAGGAACAGGCCATGGCAATCAGGGCATAAAAGACATAAAAGAGAGGAGATCTAGTGCTCTCTGAAGCCAAAAACCAAATACATTTATTTAGGAATAAAATGAGTACACTCACTGTAAAAGCACTCTCAGGCGAGTTCAGCGAAAAGGCATAGTAAAATACCCATATCAGCATGGATTTCACTGTAGGTCGGCGATCGCGGGTGACGTCACACGTGGCCCCTCCCCCTCATACGTCGTTACGTCCCTATGGGCCGGACTTCATCAGCGTGGGGTAAAGAAAGGCTGCCAAAAGTCCCCACATAAACAAACTATTCCCTAGATCAACGTCAAGGGGATTAAAAGCGGCAAAAAAACATTTGTTCAAAAGAGAGAAAGGGAAAGCACAAAAGGAAAAAAAAGGGGAGCAGAAAAGTGGGGAGAAAAAAGCAGGGAAGAACAAAGAAAAAAAAAGAGAGAGAGGGAAGGGTAAGAGGGGACAATACCAATACGATCAGCAAAGATAAACTGAACAATAATTATTTAAGTACCTGGGATGAGGGAGATACCCATAAACTGAGCCCAGAGACCCCAGACCAATTCAAAATTAGGCATTGAATCATTTAACATAGCATTCACCTTTTCCTGAGACATTATCCATGAGATCTTCCTGAACGCCACCTTACTAGAGACACTCTGTATTTTCCAGGCTTTGGCCAATGTAATTTTCGCCCCCAGTAATATAAAGTGAATTAATCTACGTGTCGGTTTAGAGATTCCAGAAAAATTAGCGTTCAGCAAGACGAGTTCCGGATGCCTCGTAATCTCATAATCAGTAACTCTCTTTACAGTCAAAAGGACCTTCCTCCAAAAAGGCCTGATCCTGGGACATTCCCACCAAATGTAACCAAAAGAGCCCAACAGCTGACACCCCCGAAAGCATAGAGGATCAACCAAAGGGAAAATTTTTGCCAATCTAGTGGGTGTAAGGTACCATCTAGTCAGGACCTTCAGGCTAGCTTCCATGAGGGATACATTGATGATACCTTTAAATGCAGAAAAGACAGCTATCTGCCAGGTCTCCAGGCTCCACTTAAACTGAAAGTCCTCCTCCCAAGCCTGCATGAATGAGGACTTATCAGCAGGAGAGGAAAGTGACGCATAGATAACAGAGATACCCACTCTCCTCTCGATGGACTGGCTACACCATAATTCAAAATCAGTGAATTTGGGAGGGGACGGTTTGGAGGACCAAATGCTATGGAGAAAATGGCTAATTTGATTAAACCGAAATCTCTCCGACTGCGGAAGTTCAAAATTACTTACACAATAAGCAAGGGAGATAGGATCACTAGAAGTGAAAAACTGACCCAGGCGATACAGTCCCTTGTCTAGCCACCATCTAAAAGCTTTTATATCTAGTCCAGGGGGGAAATTTGGATTACGAAAGATATGAGATAATGGCTTAACTGCAGAAGTCAGGTTGGAATTTAATTTCAATTTATCCCATAACGCATAGGAGTGAGAAAGAGTAGGGGCTAGGATAGGGGGTCTACATTTGGGGGTCGTCCAGGAAAGTAAATCCAGAGTATGAAGGGGAACTGCCTTCCTCTCAATCTGTACCCAATCCGGTTTATTCCACCTAGTAAAGATTATGGAGAATTGAGCTAATCTAGAAGCTAAGTAATATTTGAAGAAGTGGGGTAAACCCAAGCCCCCGTGTTTCCTTGAGTGAAAAGGGTTTGTTGTTTAATCCTATATCCCGAGCCACCCCAAATAAATTTCAAAATGTTACTCTGGAAGGACTTCAAGTGATCCTTTCTCAGAGGGATCGGAAGGGCTCGAAAAAGATCCTGTTCCAATTTGTGATACATGGGAGGATAATTTTGGACATAAAGAGTTTCAAATTTAGGTGTAAGGAATATACCCAGATATTTAATGGCAGAGTCGCTCCACTCAAACCGGAAATTCTGTTTCAAAAGGGTCACCGTCTCGGGATCAAGTGAGACATTGAGCGCCAGAGATTTGGAGAAGTTAACTTGTAAACCCGAGACGGCTCCAAAATCAGCCAAAATCTTATTTAAATTGGGAATAGAAATCAAAGGGGACGTGATGAAGAGAATTAAATTATCGGCAAATAATCCGCACTTGTGCATTTTAGAGCCACATCCCAAAACGTCGGGATGTTCTCGAATCGCGATGGCAAGTGTTTCCATAGCCATAGCAAATATTATCGGGGACAGAGGGCACCCCTGCCTCTTACCTCTAGCTATTTGAACCGGGGAAGAGTAATACCCTTGAAAACGAATTTGCGCCGTAGGGGAGGAATATAGAGCTTTCAAAGCACCAATAAAAAGACTACCGTAACCCCACCTATCAAGAAGCGCGAAAATATAGGGCCAGGAGACAGTGTCGAATGCTTTTTGTATATCCAGGGAAAGAAGCATACCCCGTTGCTTTGGGCCGCCTGGTTAGTTAGATTGGAGGATCGACACAATATCGATGGCTCTCCTAGTTTGGTCGGGACCCTGCCTCCCCAGAATAAAACCCACTTGATCCTTATGGATGTATTAGTTAATAAAGGAGTTTAACCTATTAGCAAAAATTTTGGTGAGGATTTTAACGTTGTTATTCATTAGAGAGATCGGCCTATAGTTCCCTACCTCTTCCGGGTTCTTATCGGGTTTGGGTATGACATTAATGAAGGCTGCGTTTAGCTCAGGAATAAGGGGCTTACCGGACACTTTTTCATTGAAAAATTTTGTCATGAAAGGGGCTAGCAACTCAGAAAACGTTTTATAATATGGAACTGAAAAGCCGTCTGGACCAGGCGCCGAACCCCTTTTCAAACTTTTAATGACGTCCAGGGTTTCCTCCACAGAAATTGGGTCTTCCATGACGGTTTTATGCTCTACCGACAATTTAGGGATAGGGAGGGTATCAAGGAATTGTGAGACAACAGTCACAGAGGTCTGTTGACCAGCATCATATAATTTACCATAGAAGTCTCTGAAAGCTAAAAGAATTTTAGATGGATCGGAAGTCGTGGTCTGTTGATGAGTCCTAATCCTGGGAAGAGTGAAAAATTTCGACCTAGGGGAAAGTTTATTAGCAAGCATTCCGCCCAACTTATCCCTCTGAGAATAAAACTTAGCCCCACTCCATCTAATCAGTTTTTCAGCTTGAGTAGTAAGGGCAAGATTAAGTTCCAATCTAGTGGCATCTATTTGGGCAATATGGACACTGGAGGGATTTGCTTTATGTTGGGCTCTAAGGGATGTGTACAATTTTTCGAGTCTTTCAATGTCCACCTTCCTTTCCCTTTTCAATTTAGAAGCCAATTGAATAAATTTCCCTCTGATGGTAGCTTTATGAGCTTCCCAGAGAACCTCAGCCGAGACATCCCCAGTGTTATTTAAGGAAAAATATTCAGAAAGGGCCTTATTAATTTCAACCACATTGATAGGGTTAGGCAAGAAAGATTCATTGAGTCTCCAATGGAAAGGTTTGGGTTTGTGCGAAGGATTACAAATAGAAGCTATGACAATGGAGTGATCTGAGAGAGAAGAATCTAAAATTTTGGATCCGGTAACATTAGGCAAATGGCACGTAGATATAAGTATATGGTCAATCCTAGCGTAAGATTGATGGGGGTAGGAGAAATGGGTATAGTCCCTAGTCGTAGGATTTTGCCAGACGTTTAAGGGGGGAGTTTGCTGCTAAACCTTGCGAGTGAATAAGTCGGGCGAATTTTAAGCTAGCTCTAGTGGGACGAGTCAAAGTAATTTTAGTTTTGTTAGATTTATCCAACCCTTGATCAAGCGCCAGATTGGAGTCACCCCCAAAAATGGGAGTCCCTTCAATCAGAGGGGCTAAGGTGGAAAACATGGAACGAAATAATTTTAGTTGACCTTTGTTCGGGGCGTAGTATGAGATAAATGTAAACAAATGACCGTCAATGAGCCCCTTAACCAAAAGGAACCTACCATCCGGGTCCCTATAGTCAGCCAACCAGGAGAAATTAGCAGATTTGGAAAACACTATCGCCACCCCTCTAGTCTTATCCTCTGCGTTAGCTAAGTAAGGGAAATTATGGTGAAGAAAGGTGGGACTGTACCGCCTAGGGAAGTGAGTCTCCTGTAATAAAATTATGTCACCTTTAAGAGACTTATAGCTGTCAAACAGCTTTCTCCGTTTGACAGGAGAATTGAGGCCCTGGGCATTGTGGGATGCTATTTTAAGAAAAGGAGGAGCTGCGGTGGCTCACCTCTACAGATAGGGGTTCGGATCCCGGTCTTGGCTACATGTGAATTGAGTTTGGTGGTCTCAGCCGGGCTCCCGGTGGGTGTGCTATGTGAGGTAAGCCTGCGCTTAGTACACCCACCCCCCTCCACAAAAACCACCACACTTACACACGCACTCGAAATTGGGTTAACATGCACGCACTTTGACCACGCGGTCTCTAAAAAGAGAGGCAAAGGACTAACGGGGCTGGTTGAGCGGGCTAGATCCTCTCACTCCCTTATAGGGAGTCCCTCTGCCCCGTTGGGCTTCAAAGCGGAGCAGGTAGGGCGGGCTATGTGGGAGGACCCCCTCACACACCCACCATTGCCACCCGGGTCATGGAGAAAGGTGGCAGATTGCCTCTTGGGGAGGCCTGCCTACTCCCAACTCCTGCAGTCTGGCTCCTTTCTCGAGTACATGCACAAAATACACAAAAAAAAAAAAAAGGGGCAGGTGTGCTAGCCATCGAAAGGAGAGGGAGGAGTGTCACCATAGCCTGCGCCACTTACCTCAAAAGGAACCAGACCCCCGACCGAGAAACGCACAAATCTTCCATACAGAGATGCGATGCGATAGAAACCCACCAAAACAACCTGGAGTGTAACAAAAAAAAACAAAAATGGCATTATCCCCAAGATGCAGAGGAAGGGAAGGAGGGGAGAGAAGGGTAAGAAGAATAGAGTAGAGAGAGAAGAAGAGACAAGAGACAGAAAGACCACAGGCAGTCTCTCTGAAGGTGGCGGATCAGCAACCGAGGGGCACATAAACCCCCCGGGTGCAGATCCTTCAAAAAGTGTCTGCACAAAAAACTGCAGACAACCCATCCCACGGGGTCCTAAGAGACCGAGGAGTAGGTGGAGGCACATGCTGGGACACAGCTCCCGGGCACCTAAAAAAAAGGAAAAACACATATTCTCAAAATGTAAAAACCCACAGAAGGGATCAGAATCCCCACAATAAAGAGAACCAAGCTCCGTCGGAAAAACGTTACTCTCCCACCGGGAGAAATAAAAATGAAGGCGAAGAAGCACAGTTCTTCAAAAAAAACTTTCAGGTCTGGAGAACTTTCTTCTGCTTCTTCGACCTCGGCTTGTTCCAAAGTGGAGTAATCGGACTGTTCGGAGAAGGTCGCTTAGCTAGGTTATAAGCAGGATTCAGAGTGTCCATTTCAGCTTCAAGTGTAATCAGCTTCAGGGATAACAGGGTTTTCTCTCCCTCTAGAAGGTTAGAAAAAGAGTAGTATTTTCCATTAAGTCCCCATTCACACCTAGGCGTTTTGTCGCCTGTAGTGTGACGCCGCTGCCGCCAGAGGGCTGGAAACACATTGCCCTCTATGGAGATGGTTCACATCTCCACGCCGAACACCGGACGCTTGTCGCCTGCCGCCTGAAAAAAGGTCCCGGACCTTTTTTTCAAGCGGCTTTCGGCGTTCGGGGACCATCTCCATAGAGGGGTACATCCTAGGGGCACATCTAGGCGGACAATTGCGGCGTTTTGTCGCCGCAAATCGCGGTACAAAACTCCGCTATTTGCTGCCGCAATTCGCGGGACAAAATTTTGTCCGCCTAGATGTGAATGGAGCTTAAAGGGGTTGTTAAGACAAAAATATTTTCCTCTTAAATTAAAGTCTGACAGTAGCTGATAAAGTAAAAAGTAATGTTTTGCATTATAACTAGTTTGATACCTGTTGAAATCAAGCTGTTTTATTCACCTCCGTCACTCCTGAATCATTATTCTCACTGACTTCCTGGTTTGCGGTGCGCATTCATTCTTGCTACATCACGGCCTAATGGGAACTACCGCTACCATTAGGCTTAGCCTCCATGCCTGTGAGGGATAAGAGAGCATCTTCACACAGGGCTGTAGTCATAGGGAGGGGGTGAGCACATTCTGCTTTCCACCATGCAAAACGGCTCAGATGCTGGTGGAAAGCAAGAAGAGGAGAGACAGGAAATGGCATTTTCAAACCTGGATTACTGTATTTTGGAGGTCAAAAGGAAAAACGAGGTAAGTGCTATTTAAATGCCTTAGCTTACAGCAATCAATTGATCTAATAAAAAATGAACCTTTAGTGTTCCTTTAAGCAGGAATTTTTTTTTTTTTTTTGAAAAATATTTTTATTGGAGATTTTTATACACATTAAACATCACATTTTAGACAAGACTAGACACAGACAGCTCAACATCATACGACTCCCAAGGAGAGGTAGTTGGTACAACAGGGGGATAATATCATCTACCATGCAAACATGTTAAATAGGCTGAAACCTGCAGTGAACGGCATATAGATACAGGGGGGGAGAAGGAGGTGTCACATCTCGAACCCTCAACCCGCAGTCTCGGATTCTTCCACCCAGACCCGCCATACCTTATCAAATTTCAGCGGGCAACCGCGATTGGCATACGTGTCTTTGTATAAGGGTAAGCTGGCATTCACCAGGCGCCGCCACTGCGCAAGGGACGGGGGCGAGGGCTTCTTCCAATGCATAGCTATGTTCTTGCGGGCATAAAAAAGCAACAGGCTCACCAGGGTACGTCTAGCTGAGGATCGGACAACATTCTCAATTATGCCCAGGAGGCATACCTCCATAGTGAAAGGAAGTGATGTGCCAGCAATCCTGTTGGTCAGTTCCAGCACAGCCTCCCAATAATGCATCACCTCTGGGCACCGCCAGAAAATATGGGGGAAGTCGCCCGGGGAGGCGTCGCAGCGCCAGCACTTCTGTGAGTGTGAAGGGTTCATCTTGTGTAACCTGTAGGGGGTGAAGTATGCTCTATGCACTATTTTGTATTGGACCAATCTATCACGAACAGACACCAACGTAGTGAAGGGAAGGTCCCATATGTCATCCCAGTCGTCCGTATCTAGCGTGGGGATGTCCCTCTGCCACCTGGCTCGCAGCCCGTCCAGGGGAGGGAGGGACACAAAGAGTAGGTAGGAGTATAGGTGTGATGTGGGCTTTACACAACAATTAAATCTGAGTGTCCTCTCCAGCTCCGACTGGGCCACGATACAGGAGGACGAAGGGAACTGCGCCGAAAAAGCATGTGAAAGTTGGAGGTACCTGAAACAGTAGTGAGTGGGCAGGTTGAACTCAGATGAGAGCTCGGCAAAGGACTTCAACGTGATCTGCGACACAATGTGGGAGATCAGTTTTACGCCGTGCTTCGACCACGCGAGGGGATCTAACAACCTATAAAGGTGATTCAGGGAGGGGTTTTTCCAGATTGGGGCGTTAGGTGAAATTTCAGTGGGCTTGCATTTTTCGATGGCTAGGCCGGTCCGCCATGCCCTCAGGGTGGTAATCATGGAGGGAGTGAGAGAGTATGGCGCACGGGGGCCCCGAAACAGCAAGAGCTGGAGGGCCTCCAGCGAGCCAACCACCGACGCCTCGAGAGCAGTGGAAGTGTTGGTGCCATCCGGCCGCAGCCACCAGGCCGCCGTTACCAGTTGGGCGGCGAGGTAGTACTTGTAGCAATCAGGAAATGCCATCCCACCCTGCGTTCTCGGCCTCATTAAGGTGGATAGTTTGTACCTCGGCGGGGAGGACCCCCAGATAAAGGAAGAAAAGAGTTGGTTCAGTTTGGCAAAAAAGGCCCTAGGCACCCACTGCGGCGAATGACGAAAAAGATAAAGAAGTTTGGGAACTATTTTCATTTTAAGCAGGTTCACCCTCCCCCAGACCGATAGAGGGAGGTTGCCCCAGGCTTTAAACTTGGATTGGGCGTCCACCAGAACCGGAGTAAGATTAAGGGGGACAAAGTCAGAAGCCGAGGTTGAAATATGTACCCCCAAGTATTTGAACGTGTCCACCCAGCAAAGGGGGTTATCAGGGGGGGATGTGGATCTGGCCGCCTGGTCTATCGGGAACAGGAGAGATTTGGACCAGTTCACTTTGAGCCCGGTGGCCGGGGCAAAGGTGTCCAGAACAGACAAAGCGCCTTGCAGGGAGGGGCCTGCGTCATTTAGGAAAAGCAACATATCGTCGGCGTATAGGGCCACCCTCTCCTCTAACATACCTACCCTGAGCCCCTTAATATGGAGGGATGTGCGAAGAGCCTCTGCCACAGGTTCGATGGCAAGGGCAAATAGGGCCGGGGAAAGGGGGCAGCCTTGCCTAGTACCACGAGAAAGCTGGAAGGGAACAGAAACTCCACCGCCCAAACGCACCGACGAAGTGGGGGCCCTGTAAATTACCTGCAGCCAAGTTATAAAAAGCAAGGGGAATCCCATCCGACGCAGGGTCTCCCATAGTAAGGGCCACTCCACCGTGTCGAAGGCCTTTTCCACGTCCAATGAGGCCACAGTCCTCGTTCCGGTGTTTAGGTGCTGGGTGTGAATGTTTGTAAAAAGCCTCCTAAGATTGACGTCCGTAGACCTTTTGGGCATGAACCCCGTCTGGTCAGAGTCTATCACCGTGGGCAGCATGGGGTATAGTCTAAGGGCTAGTAACTTAGTAAGCACTTTAAAGTCAGTGTTCAGTAGGGCAATGGGGCGGTAAGATGCACAGGAAGTAGGGTCTTTTGGAGGTTTGTAGATCAGTGTCAAGTGAGCATGATACATAGAAGCGGGGAGGCTGCCCTCAGCTAGGCATGTAGTGTAGAGCTGTGCCAATAAAGGGGCCAGGAGGCCCGCATGCGCTTTATAAAAGTCTAGAGGGAGACCATCTGGTCCGGGCGCTTTGCCCGGTGGGAAAGACTGGATGGCCCTCTGAACCTCAAGAGCTGTGAATGGTTGCACTAGGGCCTCCCTCTCCTGATCGGAGAGCCAGCCCAATGCCAGGGGGTCAAGCAGGTCACCCAGTGTCTCAGGTCGGAAGCCAGCGGGCAACCCAGAAGAGTAGAGGGTCCTGTAGAAGTCATTGAAAGTCTGCAGTATGTCTCGAGGGGAGGACACAGTTCCCCCTCCCGGAGTCTGAAGGATAGATATGGTCGTGAGAGGCTGGTCGTGTTGGGCCATCATGGCCAGAAACCGGCCATTCCGGTCCCCCTGTTCAAAAGCCCTCTGTCTGCCCTTATGTAGTTCCAGACGCGTCGCCTCAGCTGTATGCAGGTGTAAGTCACGTTGGGCCGCCATCATCTGATCAAAATGATCCGACGAGGGGTCAGAGTTGTAGGTGGCAGTTCGGTCTGTAACCAGTTTCTCTAAGTCTCCCAGCTGCGCTGCCTGTTGCTTCTTGACACTAGCTATAGAGGAAATGTATTGCCCCCTTGTATATGCCTTAAAGGTGTCCCATACTACGTCCGGGGAGGCCGTACCGGCATTTTTTTCCCAAAATTCTGTCAGTAGGGGGGGTACAATAGTGGTCACTTCAGGGTGAGTGATCCACTGCGCGCCCAGCCTCCATAGTGCGGCACATCGCGAGGCCGGAGAGCGGAGCACCACCAACAGCGGGCTATGGTCCGACAGACCGCTAGGAAGATAGTCCGTCTCCAACACATCTGCTAACAGTGCAGGGTTGGAGAAGGCCAGATCTATCCTGGATGCGGTCTTGTAGGATGCTGAGTAACAGGAATATGCGCGCATATCTGGGTGCTTCCACCTCCAGACCTCCTCCAGGCCCACCGCCTGAGCCCAGGCCAGTAAGTCTGAACATCTTGACTTCGGTGGGGTAGGTCTGTCTAACTCATGGGACAAGATGGCATTGAAGTCCCCCATCACCATAACCCTCCCAGGGCAGAAGGGCGTAATTTTGTCTAGTACTTCATATAGTAGGGCTGAGGAGAAGGGAGGGGGGATATACACATTAACAACAATGTACCTCTGTGACCACAACGTAAAAACAAGTATCACATATTTGCCCAGGGGATCCGTACGGACTTCTTCAATGACACAGGGAAAATTCTTATGAACCAGGATAGTCACCCCCCTGGCATACGTAGAATACGTGGCATGTATCGCTCGCTGAACCCAAGGCTTTTTTAAGGTCAGGATCTTGCTGCCCATGAGGTGAGTTTCCTGGAGTAGGATGAGCTGTACAGGACGTGATTTCAAATATTGGAAGAGGGTGGCCCGCTTAAACTTGGAATTAAGTCCCCTGACATTCCAGGAAAGGATAGAGAATGAGTCAGTCGGGCGATCAGCCATTAGGCATGGGGGGTGAAGGGAAGACAGGATACCCATATGAGAGCAGCTCGGGACACCTCAGGAGCAGCAAGACACCGAGTACACTGCTTGACACATAAGCCAGTTTTGCACATTCCATCATCCTTATAGAGTAAGAGACATTGAGCATAACACATACAGTAAACATAGAAAATAACAAATTTCCCAGGCACTGGGTGCCTATCCGACTATATCCCATACCTCTAGCAACTGCCCGAGGGATGGGAATAGTTTTTCCCCAAAAAACAGTCAACCGTTAAGGGTGTAAATGGGCCCCTAAACTGGGGACCCTACACAGTATCCGCAGGGCTATCCTCTAACAGCGAGGGTCTGCGGTCAATGTTCATGCCCAGAGAGCCCAAATGGGACAGGGCGCAATAGTAGGTCCAAAAACAATAAGTAAAAAATAGAACAAAAATAAAAAGGGGACAAAACGAGCACTGGGGGGGGGAGGGTAGCGGCGCCTGCTCGTCACAGTTCCGTGAAGTCTAGGTGTTGCGCCGTCGTTTCTATGCGCTGGGTAACCAACTCTAAAGCAACAGAATGGGCAGATTCCAGGCCTGAGCAGGGCCCGGGGGGCCGAAGCGTGGGGGGAAGCTTTAAGCAGGAATTTAACAGCGAATGGGAAAGTCCACCAGTACTTTATTTCTTTTTGAGATAAAACCACCAGCAGGGGTTTCAGCGATCGTCGTCTTTGAATTGTGGATTGGGAGAGGTCAGCGAAGATTTGAATGGGGTGACCCTGGCACATTATTTGTTTTGTCGCTCTAGATTGTTTCATAACCTCCTCTTTAACTAAATAAAAATGAGGTTTCACGATGACATCCCTAGGGGTACCATCTTTTCTGGGGGGGCCCAAGGCTCTGTGGACCCTGTGCAGTTCTAGGCGATGTTGCGGAATATTCGGGATCAATGATTTAATTATCTCGTGGGTAGCTTGCATTACATCCGTTACCGCTTCTGGTAGACCTCTGATCCTAAAATTGTCTCTTCTGGATCTGTTTTCGAGTTAATCAATTCTAAGGAGGGCCGAATCAAGCCTGTCCTGTAGCGTTTGAATATGGTTGGAGTTCTGGTTAGTGGTGACAACTGTGAGGTCCAATTTGTGTTCTATAGCTTCCATTCTAGATCCTAGATTCTGGAAGTCAGCTTTGATGTCAGAAGTAATTTTAGCAGCTGTGGATGCGAGCCCCCTTTCCAGAAGAGCTGACAATCTAATAAACAAGTCATCAGAATGGGAACCCATCATAGGGATTGGTGTAGAGGGGAATGGACTTTCCTGCTGTAATGTTGTAGACTGACCAGCAGATGGAAATGCTGATTCCCCAAATGTCCTGCCCAAGAGGGATTCAGTGGATGCTGGGGAGGGAGTCACCTGCGTGAGTAGTACACACTGGTGTGCTGGGGTGAAAGTCAGAGTCGCTGGGGTTAACGCTTGCCTCTGCTCTGCAGTCCTATCCACGTGTGCGGCGTGTTGCTGAGCCGCGGCGGCCATCTTGGAAATCCCAAGCAGGAATTTAACAGCGAATGGGAAAGTCCACCAGTACTTTATTTCTTTTTGAGATAAAACCACCAGCAGGGGTTTCAGCGATCGTCGTCTTTGAATTGTGGATTGGGAGAGGTCAGCGAAGATTTGAATGGGGTGACCCTGGCACATTATTTGTTTTGTCGCTCTAGATTGTTTCATAACCTCCTCTTTAACTAAATAAAAATGAGGTTTCACGATGACATCCCTAGGGGTACCATCTTTTCTGGGGGGGCCCAAGGCTCTGTGGACCCTGTGCAGTTCTAGGCGATGTTGCGGAATATTCGGGATCAATGATTTAATTATCTCGTGGGTAGCTTGCATTACATCCGTTACCGCTTCTGGTAGACCTCTGATCCTAAAATTGTCTCTTCTGGATCTGTTTTCGAGTTAATCAATTCTAAGGAGGGCCGAATCAAGCCTGTCCTGTGTTCTATAGCTTCCATTCTAGATCCTAGATTCTGGAAGTCAGCTTTGATGTCAGAAGTAATTTTAGCAGCTGTGGATGCGAGCCCCCTTTCCAGAAGAGCTGACAATCTAATAAACAAGTCATCAGAATGGGAACCCATCATAGGGATTGGTGTAGAGGGGAATGGACTTTCCTGCTGTAATGTTGTAGACTGACCAGCAGATGGAAATGCTGATTCCCCAAATGTCCTGCCCAAGAGGGATTCAGTGGATGCTGGGGAGGGAGTCACCTGCGTGAGTAGTACACACTGGTGTGCTGGGGTGAAAGTCAGAGTCGCTGGGGTTAACGCTTGCCTCTGCTCTGCAGTCCTATCCACGTGTGCGGCGTGTTGCTGAGCCGCGGCGGCCATCTTGGAAATCCCAGGCGGTTAAGCTCGCTCAAATTGCGGCCCGAGGTCTTGGCGGACCTGGTTGGAAGACATACAGGGGGATAGCCTATGTCTGCGGGACTCCAGGACACCCGGATGGATGAGGTAAGGACCCCTCTGTGCGCAGCTGTCGGCGCCGCGGGAGCTGTGTGTAACGGAGCTCCGGCTCAAGCGGCCATCTTGGGATCCCCGCGCATGCGCACTTCTAGATCTCCTCTCTTTTATGTCTTTTATGCCCTGATTGCCATGGCCTGTTCCTGAGTCTGATTGTATCGTGGTTCAACTGCTGCATTTGATTGCTGTCCTTTGAGAACAGGAGGTTCTCTAATCATGCTTTGTGACCTATTGTAGGTCGAAGCATTAAGGTGAGAGGCCATTCCTGCTATCTGGTGGAGGTTCTTCTGGATATCACCCTTCGAATTTTGCACCGTTTATTCCGATTTGGATCTTATTTGCACTAGAGCACTTTATATGGACTTTATTTAAAAGTATATATTTCTGTGTGTGACACTTTATTTAAAATGTAAAATTTCTTGTTTTGCGCTGCACTATTATTATTATATGTCATTTTACCCTGACTTCTCGGCCGAGGTGCAGAGAAGTAGAGCAAGATTTGCTGATGTGAAAAAACGCCTGAGAGCCCTGCAGTTACCATATGCCATGCTCTACCCGGCCAAGCTGCGCGTAACCGCAGAGGGACATGCGCAGTTCTTTGAGTCCCGCAGGGAGGCTATGGCCTGGTTGATCACAACGTCCCTCCAACCTTGCCTTACTGGGGTAGCCCAGGCCGGGGGCGCCGGAGGGCTCATGCTCGGTCACTATTTTTGCTTCTGCAATGGAGGGTACCCCCCCCCCCTGATCTCCTGGAATGTTAGGGGCATAAACTCCCCCCTTAAACGTACAATGATATTTACATGTATGAAAAAGTTTTACCCTGCTATCTTATGTTTTCAGGAAACGCATCTGACGTATGACACAACAAGCTGTTTGAAATACTCCTGGGTGGGCAGGGCATACCACTCCACTCACACCTCCTTTTCCTGAGGGGTGAGTGTGCTGGTACACAGATCCCTGGACTATCAGGAATATGCTTCTAAGGTTGATCCAGAGGGGAGGTTTGTGTTTTTGCATTGCCGTATTGGAATTCTGAAATGTATTTTGGCCTGTGTTTACATTCCTCCCCCGTTTGATGCTCGGGTGCTGCGGCTTCTCCTGGAATTTCTGGAGGGTAGGCCGGATCTCCCGATGCTGCTTGTGGGGGACTTTAATAATTGGTTGGACCCGGGACTGGACAAACATCCGGTACCCGGGGTGAACCCTCATAGGGCTACCCCTCTGGCTAGACTGTTACGGGAGGTGGGCTGGCTAGATATATGGAGGCACCGGAACCCTACAGTTAAACAATTCTCATGTTTCTCAAAGTCTCATGGGTCGTTATCTAGGATAGACCTGGCGGTGGGTCGTATACAGACCTAAATGTGTTTCTGATCACTCATACATGGTGATAACCATTTATCCACTCTTTCCAGAGCACCCTGGAAGTTGGCAGTCGGCTCAATCTGCGTATGAGCACCTGCTCGCCTCTGCGGCAGAAAAAAATAGGTTTTTCACCAAAACAGCATTTTTTGAGGAGGGGGAGATGACAGGCCGTCTTCTGGCTAGGATAGTCAACTCGGAACAGAAGTCCCCGGCTATCGGGACCGCTGCCGAGCGGCTGGTTCAATCCTCTGATCTCATAATACAGACGCTAGCAGACTTTTATGAACAGTTGTATCGCCTAGCCTCGGTGTATAGCGCTGAGGAGCTGTCCGACTACCTGGACAAGATTGCGTTTCCGCTTCTCTCCCTTTCCCAAAGCTCGGAGCTCGATTCTCCGTTGATTTTAGAGGAGCTGCAGGAGGCGGTGGCGGCCTTCCCCAATTGTAAAGCCCCAGGGGGGGATGGAATCCCCATGGAGATTTACAAACAATACTCTGAGGCCTTGCTGCCCAGGCTGCTAGGGGTCTTTAATGCTGCAAGGGAGTCCAATGCCCTCCCGCCCTCTATGGCTAAGGCACACATTGTGCTAATCCTTAAACCTGGTAAAGACCCAGTGGACCCGGCCTCGTACAGGCCGATTTCGTTACTACAATCAGATATCAAAATCCTGGCGAAGGTACTGGCCCTCAGGTTAAATAGGGTGATTACCTCAGTCATACACCTGGACCAGGTGGGATTTATGCCCAATAAATCCACAGCTATAAACCTCAGAAGACTATTTCTTAATATGCAGTCCCGGACTGATAATGTGGGTAGGAGAGCTCTGCTGTCGCTTGACGCTATGAAGGCCTTCGATAGCGTGGAGTGGCCGTATCTCTGGGAGGTGTTGCGGCGATTAGGATTCGGAGAGGTGTTTATCTCTTGGGTGCGGTTGCTGTATCATCGCCCCCAGGCGGTTATCAGAGAGGCTGGGAGAGTGTCGTTATCTTTTGCTCTGGGCCGGGGTACGCGGCAGGGGTGTCCACTGTCCCCCCTGCTGTTTTCCCTGGCAATAGAGCCACTGGCGATTCAGATTAGAGAACATAGGGGTATCACTGGCTTCTGTTATGGAGATAGACAGGAGAAGGTGATGCTATATGCGGACTACAAGATGATCCTGCTGGGCGATACCGAGCAATCCCCGAGCAAGACGATGGAGACGGTGGTTCAATTTGGGGAGTTCTCGGGCCTTAAAATAAATTGGTCTAAGTCTGCTTTGATGCCCCTGGATGATGTCCAGTCGCAACACGGAGACCGGGTGGGTGGTATCCCTGTAGCTACCTTCCTTAAGTACTTAGGAATACAAGTGACACCGCGTATCGGGGACTATGGCTTACTGAACATCTCTCCGCTGCTGGCCAGGTTTCGCTCCCGTGCTAAAACGTGGAATGCTCTATGTATGTCGGTTGCGGGCAAAGTGAATCTGATCAAAATTATTCTTATGCCCCAGCTGCTCTACATGCTTCACAACTCCCCGTTGGTGATCCCCCTAAAGACATTCAGGATAATTAATACCATTTTTCGAGAACTGATCTGGAAAAATCGCCCGCCCAGGATAAAATTAGAACATCTGCAGCGCCCCAAGGATGAGGGGGGTCTTGCCTTGCCGAATCCTTGGCTGTACTATCTGGCATCACAGTTGCAGCACCTGATAGGTACCATGGTCTCCGAGGGGGAGCAGGCGGGCAGGGTCCCCAGCGCCTCTGAGCATATTATGCTCTGGACGGTGGGGGGAGAGTCAATTCCGACAGCGCTTGAGTCCCTGGCTTTTGAAAGGTCCCATAAAAGCTTCCCCACGTATAGCTTAATGCAAAAGATATGGAACAAAACCAAGTATTTACAAGGGGCATCGGGCATCACAGAGTTCAGCCCCATCTGGGCAAATGACTCCTATCCCGAGCTAGCCAAATTGCAACAGGGGGAAAGATGGAAGAGGTATGGGATCCGCTACTTGACACAGGTTCTGGGGAGTGGTGGTTTATTGGCTTTTGAGACTCTGAGGGAGGCATATCAGTTACCAGCGAGGATGCTCTTCTACTCTATGCAGCTTAAGCATGAATTTGTTGCCCAATCCAGGGCCTCAGAATTGGCATGTGGACTCCCTTCCAATCCTTTCGCAGCTTAAGAGTGCAGAGACATCTAAGGGTTTTATTTCCCAGAGCTATAGTACACTGCTTTGTAAATATCTCACAAAACATCCCCTGACAGTTAGGAGGAAGTGGGAGGTTGATGTAGGTCCCCTGGACGAGGAGCAGTGGGAGGAGGCCCTGCAGTCGGTTACCATTTGTTCCCTGAATGTGACACAGCGCCTGACGCAACTATATACACTCCTAAGAGTATACAATATGGCCCACAGATTGCATGCTATGGGATTTCGGCCCACGCCGACTTGTGCGAGATGTAAAAGGGACCATGGGGATTTGATACATATGTTTTGGCGCTGCCCCAAGTTGCACGCTAATTTAAAGGGGGTGGCAGACACACTAAACGCAGTATTCTAGGTTTCGATCCCATTAGATCCTAAGCAGTGTCTCCTGAATCTTTTAGATGAGCTGGAATGGGAACCCCATATTAGGGAGGCCCTCACGATGGCCCTTTTTATGGCCAGAAAACTGATCGTGCAGCATTGGAAACCTGAGGTGCCCCCCACAGTCAGGGAATGGACCACTGCACTTGGTAATGCGTTGAGGATGGAGAAGGTTATATACCAACATACGGGATGCTCTGGAAAATTTTAAAATGTATGGGACTTGTGGTTGGGAACGCCGGGGCTTGGTTTGGCTTGGACCTAGTCATGGACAGACTCCTGAGCTAGCGGGACAGGGGGTGGTGTGGTGGTTGGTTGCGGTCTATATGACCTCTCAGTATGTTGATTTTTGTTTAAGTATAATACTGTTCTGTTTATGGCCATGTCTGTGTCTGCTATATTGGGTAAGATTGTGGTACTTTGGACTGTATGTGTCAAATTTTTGATCAATAAACTTGCTTTTTTTGAACAAAAAAAAAAGTCACTGGGGCCCCTCTGTAGTTTCAGTTGCTCCAGGCCATGAGAGCCCAGAGTCAGGAACTCCGCGTAACACGCGACCTCGGCCAGGTAGGCCATAGTGGTGGGGCCCATGATGTGCGCACACCCTAAAGGTGGGTGCCGAACCAGGAACCCGCGAAGAACCCCGAACAACGACCTCCGCCACAGAAATACCCCTCCCCAGCATGCCCCGCAAAAAGGAAACTCCTCTAATTGGCTGCTGGGAAGAAGCGGCTCCGCCTGGACCCCTCTGGTGCCACCTCCCGCCCAGAGATGAGACTGCGTCTCTGGGGCACAGGACACAGGACTGACCCACAGGACAATCCAGATTAGGCGACAGACAAATTTAACAAATCACAGAATGAGAGTAACATAACTCTCTCATTCTCCCACTAAATTTAAACATATAGCACCTGTACGAAAGTACACAGGCGCTACATATATATATACACACACACACAGACGTGTATTTGATGTTCTGTTTGAGGTGCACACCCTAATGCAAAAGGCTGCAAACGCCTATGTTTTTCAGTGATTACTAATAGCAGGTTAGAGGTTTTAAAAGATTTTTTTTTAAAGTCTTTTAGTGTTTTTTGTAAATACATTTTGTGTGTCTTTCTAATAAGAACAGGTTTATGGGCCAAATCCACAAAAGGGATACGACGGAGTAACTGCTGTTACGCCGTCGTATCCCTGGGCCAGATCCACAAAAGAGATACGACGGAGTAACTGCTGTTACTCCATCGTATCCCTTGTCCTAACTTTGGAACTGATCCACAGAAGCAGTTTTCCAAAGTTAGGCAGAAGATCCGGCATGTGTAATTGAATTACACTGCCGAATCTTAGGATGCAGTACCGCATCCGCCGCTGGGGGCATTTCGAGTCGAAATGCCGCTTCTAGTATGCAAATTAGCACTTAGGGCGATCCACAAAGCTTTTCAGCTTCGTTTTTTCGCCGTAAGTTTTAGTTTGCAAGTGTAAAACTAGGGCTGGTGTTACAAAGTGTAAAGTTAGTCACACCATGTAAAAGCACATTCAAGCGACGGCATTTGGTATGCATTCCTGAGGGAGAACTCCACGGCAATTTGTAAAATCAAAACCGGCATGGGTTCCCCCCCCAGGAGCATACCAGGCCCTTAGGTCTGGTATGGGTTGTAAGGAGACCCCCCCTCCGCCGAAAAATCGACGTAGGGGGTCCCCCTACAATCCATACCAGACCCGTATCCAAAGCACGCTACCCGGCCGGCCAGGAATGGGAGTGGGGACGAGCGAGCGCCCCCACCCCCTCCTGAGCCGTACCAGGCCGCATGCCCTCAACATGGGGGGGTTGGGTGCTCTGGGGCAGGGGGCGCACTGCGGGCCCCCCCACCCCAGAGCACCCTGTCCCCATGTTGATGAGGACAGGACCTCTTCCCGACAACCCTGGCCGTTGGTTGTCGGGGTCTGCGGGCGGGGTGCTTATCGGAATCTGGGAGTCCCCTCAAATAAGGGGGCCCCCAGATACCGGCCCCCCACCCTAAGTGAATGGATATGGGGTACATCGTACCCCTACCCATTCACCTGGAGGCAAAAAGTTAAAGTTAGTAAACACACAACACAAGGGTTTTTAAAATAATTTATTAGTCTGCTCCGGAGGCCCCCCCTGTCTTCTTTATTAGCTCTAATACCAGGGGGGGCTTCTTCTTCCGCTCTCCGCGGGTCTTCTCCGCTCTCCGGGGGTCTTCTCCGCTCTCTGGGGGGGGCTTCTTCTTCCGCTCTCCGGGGGGGGTCTTCTCCGCTCTCCGGGGGTCTTCTTCTATCTTCGCCGCTCTCCGCTGTTGACTCGGCGCACCCCGGTTCTTCTGCAGCTGTCCGGTGCCTTCTCCTTCAGCGCTGGCTGCCTGCTATCTTCGTGTGTTAGCTCAATTACTAGCAGGCAGCCAGCGCGGTCTTCTGTGACGTCATGTTCTTCTCTTCTGTTCTTCTCCCTTCTTCCGATTTTGACACGTCGCCTCTTCTCACTGCAATGATGGAAGCACGCCTTGCATCCCATTTATATAGGCATCACCGTCCCATCATGCTCCGGTAGGTACCCACGTGGTGGGTGCCTACCCACGTGCATCCACCACGTGGGTACCTACCGGAGCATGATGGGACGGTGATGCCTATATAAATGGGATGCAAGGCGCGCTTCCATCATTGCAGTGAGAAGAGGCGACGTGTCAACATCGGAAGAAGGGAGAAGAAGAACATGACGTCACAGAAGACCGCGCTGGCTGCCTGTTAGTAATTGAGCTAACACACGAAGATAGCAGGCAGCCAGCGCTGAAGGAGAAGGCACTGGACAGCTGCAGAAGAACCGGGGTGCGCCGAGTCAACAGCGGAGAGCGGCGAAGATAGAAGAAGACCCCCGGAGAGCGGAGAAGACCCCCCCCGGAGAGCGGAAGAAGAAGCCCCCCCCCCCGGAGAGCGGAGAAGACCCCCGGAGAGCGGAAGAAGAAGCCCCCCCTGGTATTAGAGCTAATAAAGAAGACAGGGGGGCCTCCGGAGCAGACTAATAAATTATTTTAAAAACCCTTGTGTTGTGTGTTTACTAACTTTAACTTTTTGCCTCCAGGTGAATGGGTAGGGGTACAATGTACCCCATATCCATTCACTTAGGGTGGGGGGCCGGTATCTGGGGGCCTCCTTATTTGAGGGGACTCCCAGATTCCGATAAGCACCCTGCCCGCAGACCCCGACAACCAACGGCCAGGGTTGTCGGGAAGAGGTCCTGTCCTCATCAACATGGGGACAGGGTGCTCTGGGGTGGGGGGGCCCGCAGTGCGCCCCCCTGCCCCAGAGCACCCAACCCCCCCATGTTGAGGGCATGCCGCCTGGTACGGCTCAGGAGGGGGGGGGCGCTCCCTCGTCCCCACTCCCATTCCTGGCCGGCCGGGTAGCGTGCTTTGGATACGGGTCTGGTATGGATTGTAGGGGGACCCCCTACGTCGATTTTTCGGCGTAGGGGGGGGTCTCCTTACAACCCATACCAGACCTGAGGGCCTGGTATGCTCCTGGGGGGGGAACCCATGCCGGTTTTTTCATTGAAAATTGGCATGGAGTTCTCCCTCAGGAATCCATGCCGAGCGACGCTGTCAAATTTTTTTTATTTTTTCCCGACGCAACTTTTTTAAGCCGGCGCGATCCACAAAACTCGGCGTAACGTAACTTCGCGCATGCGCAGTACGGCCGGCGCGGGAGCGCGCCTCATTTAAATGGGACTCGCCCCATTTGAATAGGAACGTCTTGCGCCGGCCGGATTTAAGTTACACAGCCTGAAATTTCTAGGTAAGTGCTTTGTGGATCGGGCACTTAGGTAGAAATTTTAAGGCAGTGTAACTTAAATGGGATTTTTTAAGTTGCGCCTGGTTTTTGTGGATCTGGCCCCCTGTTCCTAACTATGGAACTGATCCACAGAATCAGTTTTCCATAGTTAGGCAGAAGATCGGGCATGTGTAAGGGACTTACACTGCCGGATCTTAGGATGCAGTACCGCATCCGCCGCTGGGGGCATTTTGTGTCGAAATGCCGCCTCGGGTATGCAAATTAGCACTTACGGAGATCCACGAAGCTTTTCTGCTTCGTTTTTTCTCCGTAAGTTTTAGTTTGCATACGCAAAATTAGGGCTGCTTTTACAAGGTGTAAAGTTAGTACACCATGTAAAAGCAGACCTTTCTGTCCAGCGACGCAATTTTTTTTAAATTTTGAATTTTTTTTCCCCGCCGTATCTTTTTTTTTTTCCGACGCAACTTTATTGACCCGTCGCAATCCACAAAGCTCGGCGTAACGTAATTTCGCGCTATGCACGTCGGGAAAATGACGTCACGAGCATGCGCAGTACGGCCGGCGCGGGAGCGCGCCTAATTTAAATGGGAATCGCCCCCATTTGAATAGGAACGCCTTGCGCCGGCGGAATTTAAGTTACACAGCCCAAAATTTCTAGGTAAGTGCTTTGTGGATCGGGCACTTAGGTAGAAATTTTAAGGCAGTGTAACTTAAATGGAAAAAAATAAGTTACGCCGGATCTTTGTGGATTTGGCCCATAGTGCCCAGTTTTTACTTAATATTTTAATATCATTTATTCAGATATATTAACAGTGCTGCTGTATTTATACATAGTTATTTTGCCATTTATAACTTATTTTAGGAATACTTTAGTCAGGGGTTAAGTCCTGCGAAAAAAAGTGTGGGAACTCCCACCCAAGATCCACTCCCCCACCAAAATAAATAAATAAATGATACGCTCATATGCACAATTACTAAACCACTGTACCTTAGTAATCCTTTATGTTACTGCCCGCTTCCTGTATATGGATTCATCGGGTAGTGTGCTGGTATTCCGTCACTTCCTCGATGCCGCAATGTCTCCTGGGAGCTTTTGTCATTGTTCCCAGGAGACATTGCGGAGGTCTGCCGCGAGTTATCGCGGGATTTAGAAAGAAGAAAGTTCTTTCTAAATCCCATGATAACTCGCGGCAGACCTAGCCGATGAATCCATATACAGGAAGCGGCCAGTAACATAAAGAATTACTAAGGTTCGCCTGCCCCTGACAGTGACTCGATCTGGGCATCGCCGCTTAGTGAAGGATTGGCTCGGGGCGGCTCGGCTGCTCTAGTCCTGCAAAGGGAACTGAGTTCCTGCTGTGAAAAAAGTGCAGGAACTCCATTCCCACGCGTTCCTGCAGGACTTGAGCCCTGACTTTAATCTATGATTATGAATTATATATTTAAATCTCTTATTGTCATTGGTCCTATGGTTGTCTACTCTTACCAGTTGTATAATGTCATGTATGAGGTGCAGGGATGGACTGGCCATTGGGACTACAGGGAGTTTCCCGGTGGGCCAGTTGGCTCAGTGGGCCGGCTTCAGTGGCAGTGGACCACCGCAACCCTCCGCTCCTCTGTCTCTCCCTTCCCGCAGCGCTTACCTCCTCTCCCTCCCTGCAGTGCTCACCTGGGGAGAACAGGGGGGACGACAGAGGAGCATGGGGGAGGGGACAGCTGACTCAACAGCTATGGCCTGGGAGTTTCTCACTTCTGCCTAATCTTGTCCCATAAGGGGGGGGGGGGGCATCAAACTGATTCTTTGCCCCAGGTGAAATAATGTCTAGCTTCCCCACTGGTACTGCCTATAAGAGTACCAGTACCAGCCGTTCTACTCTAATAAAGTAGTGGCTAGTGAAGGGGGAGAGGGGGCTTGGGTGGTCGGGGGGTGTGGGAGTTGTCCGGCCGCCGTGGGAGAGATCTGTCAAAGTCCAGGGCCAAATTTTTGTCCCAGTCCAGCCCTGATGAGGTATCTAGGCTTTTAATGTTTTTTAATGCTTTTGTCATACTTTATATTTGTTATTTATCACTATAATGTAGTAAATGCTGCATCAGATCGAAAGTGATTGATAGAGGTTGCCCAGTGTGTGGACACTACTTTGAGAAGCATGACGTTTTCCCCACAACTGAGTCTGTAGCCGCTCTGCACTATAATGGTGGCAGTACAGCCTAGGGGTTGATATCTATGAGTGAGGGCTCAGAGGTGTGGAGATTTCTTTTTAGGAAGTATGTCGGTATGTTCTCAACAGCTTAGTTGGCAGCCGCTTTGCTGTGAAACATTTCAATGCTAGTAATGCAGCCAAAGAGTTAACACCTACGAGTGAGAGCTCCGGTGTATAAAACGGAACGACACCTCGTTGGGCTCCACCCTCAGATGATGTCGAATGAGGAAACTAGTCAGGGTGGAGCCTAACGACGAACGTAGTGATGCCAGCTACCAGGAGCCACGGCAGGAATCCCCGAAGCGCTGTGTTTCAGCGAGCGGTAGGAGATGCTGTCTGCATTCAATACTGCTGGCATGTGAATAATGCTGTGATTTGTCTGACTTATGTGAGTGTACATCAGGAAGTCATTTTAGACATTAAAATTGTGGAAACAGGAGTACACTGGGGGAGATTCAGAAAGAGATACGACGGCGTATCTCCTGATACGCCGTCGTATCTCTGAGATCCGATGGTCGGATCTATGCGACTGATTCATAAGAATCAGTTACGCATAGATCTCCCTTAGATCGGACAGGTGTAAGTGACTTACACCGTTGGATCTTAGGCTGCAATCTCCCGCCGGCCGCTAGGTGGCGCTTCGGTTTTTTACGCGACGAATATGCAAATTCAGATTTCCGCCGATTCAGAAACGAACGCCCGCCCGTCGCTTTTTTTTTACGTCCTTTGCGTTCGGCTTTTTCCGGCGTATACTTACCCCTGTTATATGCGGCGTATCCAATGTTAAGTATGGCCGTCGTTCCCGCGCCGAGTTTCGAATTTTTACGTCGTTTGCGTAAGTCGGTCGCGAATACGGATGGACGTAATTTACGTTCAAGCTGAAACCAATGACGTTCTAGCGAACATGCGCACTGGGAAAAATCGCGGCCGGCGCAGGCGCAGTACGATCGGCGCGGGGACGCGCCTGATTTAAATAATACACTCCCCCTAGCCGCGGAATTTAAATTCCGCCGGGGGAGTTACGATCTGTCGGCGCAAATTTCGAGGTAAGTGCTTTCTGAATACTGCACTTGCCTCAAAAAATTGCGCTGGCGGATCGTAAATAAGATAGATTACGCGGGCCAGATTCACGTATCACTTACGCCGACGTATCTCGAGATGCGCGGCGTAAGTGTAAATGTGCGCTGTCGTATCTATGCGCCGTACCCACAGAACCAGATACGCCTCAAAATAGACTTCTTCCTACCGGCGTAACTTTTCTACGCCGGAGCGGCGTGGGCGCATATTTACGCTGGACGGATCTGGCGCGCCCATGTTTTTTTGGTTCAAATATGCAAATGAGGGAGATAGGCCGATTCAGAAAAGTATGTTTGGTCGGCGCAGGCTACTCCCGGTGTGCGTAACTGGAAATTCCGGCGCAAAGTTACCCCTCATAAAGCAGGGGTAACTTTGCACCAGACTTGCACAGGTCAGCTGGAGAGCAGCTACAGCAGCACCGTTACAGACGACCTGAGCAACCACACTTGCTGGACAACACATCTGTGTGCCAACATGCCAGGGGCAGCCGTGGTCATAGTACTACTGCGTCGACGGGCACGTAGGAGGGCACGGGAGAGGATATTCCGCACGCGCATTGACGTCTTTGGCATTGGGGATTTGGAGGTGTATCGCATCTTCAGATTCAGCCCTGAAGCCATCCTGGAAATATCCAGAACCCTGCAGGATGACATCACCAGCAAGACACACCGCTCACATGCAGTGCAGCCACTGGTCAAGGTAATGGCAACACTGCATTTCCTCGCCAGTGGATCTTTTTAAAGAACAAGTGGAGTGGTGGCTGGGATGTCACAATCCACCATGAGCAGATGTGTGCACCAGGTTATCCCCGCAATCCTCAGACGCATGTCCCACCACTTCATCAAACCCACCCAGGAGCATCTGCGGCAGAATTGCCAGATTCCCACGCACCGTGGGGGCCATTGATTGCACACATGTGGCACTACGGCCCCCCCGTGACACAGAGCACATATACTGCAATCGGAAGCATTGGAATTCCATCAACGTACAGGTGATAGCCGATGCCCAATGCCTCATATGGCACGTCCGTGCCAAACACCCCGGGTCCAGCCACGACAGCTTCATATACCGTCAAAGCAACATCCCAACAGAATTTGAACAGAACGTGTATGGGGACAGCTGGCTGGTTGGTGAGTGACATGGGTGTGAGGCATGACTGTCTGACAATGCAGACATCACGAGGGGCACATGCATGACTAACATCCTCCTGTCTTTTCCCTTCCAGGTGACACGGCATATGCACTTGGACCCCATCTCATGACTCCATTCCGGAATCCCCAAACCCCAGGAGAGCAAAGATACAATGAAGCATACGCACGTACCCGTGGAGTGGTAGAACGCACCTTTGGCCTCCTGACGTCCCGTTTCCGATGCCTGGATAAGTCTGGGGGTACCCTGTTGTATTCCACAAACTTCGTGTGCCAGATCATCGGGGCATGTTGCATTCTGCACAACTTTGCCGTGAGAAGGGGCCTGCAGATTGACATACGTGATGACCTGACCCCCGAACCACATAATCTCCCCCTGCTCGAGGCTACCCCGTCTGCTGAGGGAAGAGCAGTCAGGAGATGCCTCGTGGTAGGCTTCTTTTGACGTTAAACACACACATTAATCATGGCACAATGGGAATGCACGCATGCACACCACTGTGGTCCCTAGCACAGACACCCCACATCCACATCAAATTGGATTAGACCAAAGTACACCGCACGGTACTTGGGAGCAGCAATGCCATGCCAAGGCTCCAATTATGTCGCTGTACATTCATACACCTTTCACACGGGTCGTGGGGATCACTTCTTCCCAACGACTGAGGGTGACAAACCTTAATGTCAGGAGTGTCACCCCCTACATTCACACACCATTCACACTGTAGCCTGCACTACTGACCATGTGCAGGGATATAAAAATAAAATAAACTCATAACCTGAGTATCAAATTAAAATAAACTCATAACCTGAGTATCAAAATAAAATAAACTCATAACCTGAGTATCAAAGAAATTAAAAAAAAATCAACGGCCCTGTCGTGGGCTTCGTCTTGTCCCTAGGCTCCTGGGGCGCAGTTGCCTGGGGCGAGCCTCAGGTGGGGGGGCTGGTGGGTCTGGGGGGGGCTGGTGGTGGAACCTCCCCCAGTCTCTCCCTGACTGCCTGGCTGCCCTCCATTGCCACAGCTAGCCGGTGGAGGTAGGAATTTGTTGCAGCCTGCATCCGCAGCCGGCGGGTTGTATTGCTGCGCTGCTGGCGCCGTGTCAGCCTCCCCTCCTCTCGGACAGCAGCTGCCAGGCTCCGGACCTCTGAGACCAGGCCAGATGTTGTGGCCTGCAGGTCCACCAGACAGGACAGAAGGGCTGCCCCGTTCCCAACAACGTCCCAACAGGCTTTCATTTATGTCACGACTCTGGCCAGGCTGCTGGGTGATGGCCTCCTGCACAGCCACAGTGCAGGCAGCCTGGCTCTCGGCCGAGGAGGCCAGGCTATCTGCGACCCTATGCAGATCCCCCGCAAGACACCCAATATGGCGGGTCTGCCTTGTCTGGTCCCTTGCCAGATGGTCCTCAAACTCCTCAGGGACTCCACGACTTTTTTTGGTAGCCTTCCTAGGGGAAGGAGAGGCTTGAGGCCGGCTGGATGGGATGGTGTCCCGTGAGGGGGAAGCCCTGGATGGGATGGTGTCCCTTGATGGGGAATCCCTGGAGGGGATGGTGTCCCTTGATGGGGAATCTCTGGATGGGATGGTGTCCCTTGATGGGGAATCCCTGGAGGGGATGGTATCTCTGGATGGGATGGTGTCCCGTGAGGGGCTAGCCCTGATAGGGATTGAGACCTGTGAGGGGGTAACTCTCATGAGGGGGGAGGTTTGGGAGGGGCCAGGAATGAAGGTCTCCTCCAACAGATACACCGCATCCTCCTCTACCCCGACGTGCTCCTCCTCCACTTCCTCAAGCACTGAGGTAGGGGCACTCTCCACCATGGATGGGGTGGGTCGCCCTGCAGCCGATGACGGCCCAGCTCCATCCTGCACATCTGTGGATAACACAAAACATTCACATGTTGGTGGACCCACACACTTGTCACATGTTCCTCCCCCCCCCCCACACACACACGCTACACACCAGAAAGAAGATAAAACACACTTACCTGTCCTCAAGGGCTGATCCCCAGAATCGAAGCCCTCCAGGCCCTCCACAAGCTCCCTATCCAGGAACCTGGCCACGACCATGTCCTCTGGCGTCAGGGTGATACTGGTGGCTGGTCCTCCACCTGTGCCACTGGCATGCTTCTTCCTCGCTACTAATTTTTCTTTAACCAGTCTCCGCAGGTCATTAATCTTTTTGCGGATGTGCTTCGGCTCCCTCTCCGCCACACCGAGAGCATTAACCTGTGTGGTTATCTCAGCATAGATGCGGATATTATCCGCTTTGCCAGTGTGGCCACTCTGTGGCCCATAGAGGCGGGCACCATGTTGGGAGAGCCCATCTATAATAACAGCCTTCTCCTCTGGGCTGAAATTTATCATCCTCCGCTCACCTGAAGACTCTGCTGCAGCCATACTTCCCCCCAAAAATCAAGATGCAAAAGACCTAGCAGGAACAAAAAATGCTTGGGTACTTTTGCACTTGTCGGGCGCATTTATGGCAGTGGGCCGGCGTATCTTAGGGGTCACGCCGGGCGCAGTTGTGCGCATGCGCATATGGGGGCAGTCAGCCCGTCGAGGTCACTGCGCATGCGCGGTTTAAGATGCGCCCAACGTATCTCTCTGCGACACGGTCGGAGCATCATTTGCATGGGGTGACGCCCACTTACAGTTACGCCGCCTTACGCCGTCTAAAATACGACCCGCTGGTGCATCTTGGTGAGTAATATCTTTCTGAATACAGTACATGCCTCTCCGCGCTGGTCCGGCGTAGCGGAAAAAAGATGCGCTACGCCGGCCTAAAGATGCGCCACTGTATCTGAATCTACCCCCGCGGATCTAAAGATCCGCTGATCTATCTGAATCTAGCCCACTGGGCTAGATTCAGATAGAGCAGCGGATCTTTAGATCCGCGTAATCTATCTTATTTACGATCCGCCAGCGCAATTTTTTGAGGCAAGTGCAGTATTCAGAAAGCACTTAGCTCGAAACTTGCGCCGGCGGATCGTAACTCCCCCGGCGGAATTCAAATTCCGCGGCTAGGGGGAGTGTATTATTTAAATCAGGCGCGTCCCCGCGCCGATAATACTGCGCCTGCGCCGGCCATGATTTTTCCCAGTGCGCATGCTCCAAATGACGTCGCTAGAACATCATTGGTTTCGGTGTGAACGTAAATTACGTCCATCCGTATTCGCGACCGACTTACGCAAACAACGTAAAAATTCAAAACTCGGCGCGGGAACGACGGCCATACTTAACATTGGATACGCCGCATATAGCAGGGGTAAGTATACGCCGGAAAAAGCCGAAAGCAAACGACGTAAAAAAAAGCGACGGGTGGGCGTTCGTTTCTGAATCGGTGGAAATCGGAATTTGCATATTTGTCGCGTAAAAAACTGAAGCGTCACCTAGCGGCCGGCGGGAGATTGCAGCCTAAGATCCGACGGTGTAAGTCACTTACACCTGTCGGATCTAAGGGAGATCTATGCGTAACTGATTCTTATGAATCAGTCGCATAGATCCGACCGTCGGATCTCAGGCCTTGTACTCACGACCGGATCTGTCCGCTGTAAACTGTCTGACGGACAGTTTCCGGCGAACAAGGCTGATTTTTGTTTTGTTCCGCTGGCTTGTACACACCAGCGGACCAAATTCCCGTCGTACCGGAACGCGTGCACGTAAACCACGTACGACGTCACTATAAAGGGGAAGACCAAAGTTAATGGCGCCGCCCTCTGTTTCTCTTTTGCTAGTTACGGCTTTGCTCGTGTTAGTGAAGGTTTGGTTAGAGCTGATTCGCGCTTTTCGGTCTCCACGCTTTGACAGCTTGTATTCACGGGTTCAGTGCGTGTGCTTGCGGGATCGTAGTTGTCATTCGGCTATAGGCTTGCAGGTTGTTTCTGCTTTTGCAGTTGCGTCCTGTGCGCTCGTATCTGTTTGTCACGCGTTCCTCGCAGGTAGTGCTGGATTTGCTAGTGCTTTCTGTTGGAGTGTGTTCTTGACTGACCAGCCGGCCGGTTTGAAGCCATGACGGAGCAGCAGCGTCAATTTTCGCGAGTTGGTGCTGTTTATGGGATGGCTGCTGGATATGTTCATCATTCCAGTATTTTGGCCAGAAACAGGGGGCGGAGGCGTTTCTGGACCAAGAATTGGTTGCGCCAGCGTGACCAGTTCTCACATATGCCTCTGCTTAGGGAACTCCAGGAGAATAATCCTAATGACTATAGGAACTTTCTCTGCATGACGGACCCCGTATTCAACCGTCTGCTGGATCTTCTGTCCCCCTATATCACGAGGCAGGACACTGAGGCAGAGGCTTATTGCCACGTTGCGGTACCTGGCGACTGGGAGGAGCCTGCAGGACCTCAAGTTCTCCACAGGCATCTCTCCGCAGGCGCTTGGGGTCATCATACCGGACACGTGTGCTGCCATCATCAAAGTTCTGCAGGAGGAGTATATTAAGGTAAGTTTCCTCATTTTACCCTCAAAATCTGGCTGAAATAATGTGGGCAACTAACATTTTTTTTTATTTCCCAGATATGCTGTGTGTTTATTAACTAACGTTCCCTTTTCTCCCTATGCATGTTGATATAAGCTGTCCATGTATTTTTCTTGGCCTACCTGCATATTTGTCCCTTACCCAATATTAACCTGTCCAGCATGCTATCCTAGGGACAAACCCACCTTGCCAATTTCTAAAACAGGATTTTTTGGTTTTTCTGTTCCAAATTAAAAACCCCCCTTAAAATTTTTTTATTCCCCATCAGAGGGCTGTGGAGTCTCTTAATTAAGTGTCCCTATATATTTCATTACCCAAATTCTCCCTGCACATTTTCAAAATGCAATTTTAATACTGTGAAGTAGCACAAGGATGCTTGTAGGATTATGTTTGCAATGTTTATGTGCCAAAGTACTAAATCTCTTTATTTGTTTGTCCCCACAGCTACCCTCCACACCACAGGAATGGCAGTCTGTGGCTTCCCAATTTGCCCAGCGGTGGGATTTCCCGAACTGCGGTGGAGCAATAGATGGGAAACACATCCGCATAGTGCCCCCACCCCACTCGGGGTCCTACTATTATAACTACAAGGGTTATCATAGTATTGTGTTGATGGCGGTGGTGTCGGCACAGTATGAGTTTCTATATGTGGACGTGGGGAAGAACGGCCGGCTGTCTGATGGGGGAGTGTTCGCACGGACTGATTTCTATGATCGTCTCCAAGCTGGTGGTCTGGCATTGCCACCAGATGAAGATAATGTGGAAGGACTTCCGTTTGTGTTCCTAGCGGACGAGGCTTTCGGGCTTGGTCCTCACCTCATGCAGCCTTTTCCCCAGAGGACCCTCACCTCAGAGAGGAGGGTGTTTTATTATCGGTTGGCCAGGGCTCGGAGGGTAGTCGAGAATGCCTTTGGAATACTCACCAACCGGTTCCGCCTGTTCAGGACAGCGATACACTTGGCGGAATATAAATTGAACACCGTTGTATTTGCCTGCTGCATTTTGCACAACTTTTTACACAGGCACTCCCAGACGTACCTACCCGACATCGGTTCTGAGGCAAGACTACCCTCAGATCCCCTTCCCGGGCTGGACACTGGTCGCGCTGGCTTGGCCACCCAATCAGCTCGTGAGGTACGCGACAAATATGTTGAGTACTTCATGGGTCGGGGGGCCATTGCTATGCCAGATCATATTTCTTTCTAATTCGGCCCCCAAAAGAAAGAAATATTCACAGAACTAATAAATAATTAGACCATTGGACTTTATACAGTTGTTTGTCATTAATGCTTTTTCTCTTTTTATCTGTCTTCCTGGTTCTCAAAATAACTTCTGCACTTATAGTGCAAAATTTAGTTCTCCACTTTTAGTAAATAACCACATTTGCACATTATTCACTCATCTACAAACAGGGTATTGAGTCTAGAAATAAGAAGCCACTCCATTTTCTAATTTTGAGGTCAAGCTTTTTATTTTCTGCTTGTTCATGACCACACCAAATTTTTATTTTTTTAAAGTACTCCCTGCTTTTCGACTTAGGAGTCTACAATATTTTTACTCCTTTTTTTAATATTTTTTTATTTTATTTACCAAAAAATATTCTCAAGAATATACATTTTTAAACAAGTTCGCAGTTTTGGTTATCAAATATAGTTCTATTTCTTTTTTACATAGATATATATATATATAATGTCGTCAAACTTTTGCCAATAAACTCAAAAAATAGAGAGATATATAGATAATATTTTTTTTGTGGGGTGTTTACCGCCATTTATTTTGTGGTTTTTGGCAGTTTTTTTTCGCCAAAAAAAAATAAAAAAAATTTTTTTGGACCTTTTGTTTCCAAAAAAAAGAAATTTTATTTTAGTAAAAAATTTTTTTTCGAGTTTTAAAAATGTTATCTTTTTAAATATTTTCACAAATATATATTTTTGGGGTTTGTTCTTTTTTTTTTGGAAATAATTTTTTTGTCTATTTTTTTTTTAAATACGATTATATTTGTTTTCGATTTTGGTGTCAAATCTCGACTTCCAGAAATTTTGGCTTTTTTAAGATATATAATTATATATATATATATATATATATTGGTTTGGTGTTTATTCTTTGATTGTTTATGGTCTAAACTTTATAGTATCCAAAAATTAACAAAATGGACAAACAAAAGAACTTAAACCTTATAAAAATATAAGAATTCACAACAGCAGTCAGTCATGGTGTGCTTTCACACTGGAACACGCCAAAATTTGAAGATGCACACATTCAGTGAAAAATCGCCAAATGTCATTGGTTCAACAGAAAAATGGCCACATGTGCTATCTGACATCATGGGTGATCCCACAAAGCACAGACACTAGATATTCTGTGATGGCAGATAGCACATGTTGGCACACTGTGTGTGCATCTTCAAATTTTGGCGTATTCATTATTAATAAAGTAAAAATGGTTGTGGGGGCGGGGGATGGGCGGGGGGTGTTTCAGTCTTTGACACGGCCCATCATGTCAATAATATTTTTAAAATTAGATTCGATGCCGCATATTGTCCATTTCCGTGCTGCACTCCAAAAGGACATTTGTTACATTCTGTTCCATGACAACCATCCTTTCACGCATATTGTGCATTTCAGTGCTGCACTCCATTACCTGCTGAATAATTATAGCAGCACTTGCACGCGAAAAAATTGCAACACCATCTTCATCCCCTAAAAAAAAAAAAAAATGGCCAATCAAAACTAAAATATTTGATGAGGCCTATCTACATATGTTTTGCCAAATCAAGCTGGGGTGACACTGACCTGATGGTCTTCTCCTTTCCACCTCCACAACTTCGCCATCTTCGATCACTCCTCCTTCTTCCACTACTTCCCCATCATCTTCCACGACTCCTCCTTCTTCCACCACCTCCCCATCATCTTCCACGACTCCTCCTTCTTCAACCACTTCCCCATCATCATCGACTCCTCCTTCATCCATCAATCCACCTTCTTTCAATTCGCCAAATTCTTCTTCCGCAACTTGCCCTTCATCTGCTATAAATTCTAAGTCCAAAATTACTTCTTCCTCCTCTCTTCCTTCCTCCTTTCTTACTTCCTCCTCTCCTTCAACATCCTCTTCTCCTTCCACATCCTCCTCTCCTTCCACATCCTCTTCTCCTTCCACATCCTCTTCTCCTTCCACATCCTCTTCTCCTTCCACATCCTCTTCTCCTTCCACATCCTTTTCTCCTTCCACATCCTCCTCCTCCTCCACATGGCAAGATGGAAGATTTTGGCCTTGTCTGGCCCTCTCTGCCTCCTCCAAATGCTGGCGACTTCTTTCCCCTAAATAACACAAAACAAAACAAGGTATACTCATCAGCACACAGATATTGGAGAGCAGAAATCGCATAGAAGAGGCTTTCATTTATTTAGTTTTATCTTTCACCAAACCTACATTTTTGACAGACTTCTATGGCAAGCTCTGATCCTGCCCCTTTTTAGCAAAGTGACACACATGGATGTCCCCCCTAAACTGTATTTCTGGGAGACCCTACCAAAAACGTAAATTTTTTTTGGGAGACACAGGTGCTCTGCATTGCAGATGGGAAAACATCTGCTTTATTATCACTGTTTTTAGAAAGAATCCTGTTTGCCTTTCACATTCTCTTAATTTGAGTTTTATAAACTAGCTTTTACACAATGTTTACAAACAAAGTTTTTGGCCAGTGAGCCATGTCCATGTGTGTTGTTCCTGGAATAACCTTGCATTTCTGAGAAACGATGTGATGTTACGCGGTTTACTAAGAACACTATTTGTAAATAGGTAGGTATTTACGTAAAAAACAAAAACTGTCAACATGTCTTCAAAAGTACAAGCAGGCCAAGGAGGCAGATGGTGAAATATACATGGCAACACATTCTTGCAGACAATCCCCCCCCCCACCAACCCCAAAAAAACTTACTTACTTTTACGCAGAATTTTAAGGATCTTCTTCATCTGATGTGGCTCCCTCAATTTTAAGTCGGACCAGCGTTTCCTCAGCTGTTCTTTGGACCTGGTGATCCCAAACATCCTCTGCATTCTCCTCGCCACCTTGTCCATAATGTGTGCCTTTCGGCGGTTAGGGGTCTTGTATGGCCCTAATTCACCATCATAGTTCTTCCTCCGCATGATGGAAACTAACTCCACCATTTCCTCGAACCGCATATTAGTGGCTTTGTATCTTCTTTGCCTGGATCGGGACGTCCCTGCCTCTGTCCCTTCACTTGCGGCCTGAGAGCATCGTGCCCGCTCGTGTGACATCGCCATCTTTCCTTTCCCACAGAGATTATGGGCGGGGAAAAGAGGAAATGTTCCGCCATGGGCGGAGACGAGGGCGGCGTTTCATACATACGCGGAGTGTAGAGAATGCAAACAACGTGTTTACGTAGGTTACGCGGAGAATATTCGAGTGCATCCAGAACATACACAGTTAACACCATATTTCCGAAACACATTGATTAGGGGCATGGCAAAGCTGACGAGGGCGGCGTTTCATACATACGCGGAGTGTATAAAAGGCGCACGCCATGATTACGCAGGTTACGCGGTAATTAGGCGAGCGTGAGAAACGAGGAGCGAGAGACAGGAAGGTAAGGAAATTCAAAATGGGATCAGCAGAGGCCTAGAAAATGGAGAGCCATGGGATGGGGGTTTGGTCTGTTGGTTGCACCCTTTTTAAGCTATTCTGTCTCTTGAGTACCACAATGTTATTTTGGTATCCAAATGCTTTTGGACACCTCACAAAATAGAGATGTGAACAATGCTGTACCTCATTTAAATCTTTTTGAATGGCGTATTCAGATCAGGCAAAGTATTGTTCAGTGTTGGTTGTACAGAGGTCATTAGGAAGTGTCTTTTATGTCATCCATTCTCAGAGTGGCCCAGATTCAGGTACGACGACCATTTCTTATGGAGGCTCAGTGTACCGTTTTAACACTGCGCCTCCGTAAATTTCCTGCGCACGACGGGCATACGTAGCATTGGCTGCCCCTGCTATTAGCAGGGGCAGCCTTACGCAAAAACCGACGTACGCAAACGACGTAAACTGCGTACGCAGGGCTCGCGTAGGGTTGTGAATCGGCGTTAGTACTATACGCTGACCACTACGGGAACCCCCTAGCGGCCATCGTAAGAATGCAGCCTACGATATGACTGGCATAAGAGCCTTATGCTAGTCATATCTTAGGCTGCAGTCGGCGTAACGAGGTTCCTGAATCATGAGCATTCGAAACGCCGGCGCAAGTAAGCAATTGCGCTGCGTAACTATGGTTACGCAGACGCAATTGCTTTTTGAATCTGGGCCAGTATTCACAAAGCACTTGTGCCAAACTTTGCACCGGCCTAACTTAATTTCCTCGGCGGAAGTGGAAGTGGGTGTGACCTTATGCAAATGATGTTCTGAACGTGGAGCAGTGATTTACGCCCCGGCGTATCATGAACGGAGCATGCTCAGTATGTTCGTTCCCTTCTGAGCATGCTCACAACTATGCCGGCCCAACTTACAGAAATACGCCGGCCCAACTTACGCCCAGCCGATGCAAAAGTACATCCAGTTTTATTCCCCCCAGGGAAGGTACTTTTGCTGTGAGATGGCTGCTCCCGTTCCCCACAGGCAGAGGAGGAAAAAAAAACTTTAACACCCAGGAGATGTCAGCCCTCATAACAGCAATGGAGACTTATGACCAGGGCCGCCATCAGGGGGGGCACAGGCAGTACACCTGTAAGGGGCCCGGAGGTCCACAGGGGCCCGGATGGGAACCCCCCCCTTTTTTTTTTTATAAAAAAAATATATTTTTTTAATATATTTTTATTTATATTTTTTTGATGGACAAGAAGGCCTGGCTTGCAGTCTCTGCTCTATTTCATTTCAAAGGTGTTCTATCGAGTTGAGGTCAGGACTCTGTGCAGGCCAGTCAAGTTCTTCCACCCCAAACTTGCTCATCCATGTCTTTATGGACCTTACTTTGTGCACTGGTGAGCAGTCACTGGTGAGCAGTCATGTTGGAACAGGAAGGGGCCCTCCCCAAACTGTTCCCACAAAGTTGGGAGCATGAAATTGTCCAAAATGTCTTGGTATGCTGACGCCTTAAGAGTTCCCTTCAATGGAACTAAGGGACCAAGTCCAACCCCTGAAAACAACCCCACACCATAACCCCCCTTTCATCAAATGATTTGGACCAGTCCACAAAGCAAGGACCATAAAGACATAAATGAGTGAGTTTGGGGTGGAGGAACTGGACTGGCCTGCACAGAGTCCTGACCTAAACACCTTTGGGATGAATTAGAGCGGAGACTGTGAGCCGGGCCTTCTTGTCCAACATCAGTGCCTGACCTCACAAATACACTTCTGGAAGAATGGTCAAACATTCCCATAGACAACCTCCTAAACCTTGTGGACGGCCTTCCCAGAGGAGTTGAAGCTTTTATAGCTGCAAAGGGTGAGCCAACCCAATATTGAACCCTACAGGCTAAAGGATCGCACACACGATCGAATATTCCAAAGGACGTGTTTTGTCGTATAATCAAACCGTCTGTGCGCTCCATCGGACAAAAGAGCAGAAAACCTACGTAGTTTCGTGAATGTTGGCTGAAAAAGTTCTGCCGTCTGTATGCAGAACAAGTTCACGGCCAGTGCCTTTCGGACAAAAATATATATATAATTATTATTATCATTATTATTATTATTATTATTATTATTAAAGGGGCCAGAGGTCCCGGATGGAAAGCCCCCTTTATTTGGTAATTAATTTTTATTAAAAAAAGGGGGGTTGCCATCTGGAAAGTGCTTTGTGAATACTGCACTTGCTCCTGTAAGTTGCGTCGGCGTATCGTAAATACAATACGCTGCGCCGCCGTAACTATGCGCCCATCTACCTGAATCTACCCCACTGAGTTATTATAGTGACTGGGATTAAGCAGTGAGTCAATTTTTAACATTACAATCAGCCGAGTTGTGCTAATGGCAATCGACTGTTTTTTTTTTTTCCCCGTACATACCGACTTTCACCGCCGCTTTCGCTGTCTTGTGCGGGACTGGGCGTTCCTATCTGATTGACAGGCTTCCGACCGTCGCATACTGTGCGTCACGAGTTGCCGAAAGAAGTCGAACGTCGGTGCGCAGGCGCCGTATAGAGCCGCACCGATGTTCGGCTTCTTTCGGCAACCCGTGACGCGCTGTATGCGACGGTCGGAAGCCTGTCAATCAGATAGGAATGCCCTGTCCCGAAGACGACATACCCGGAAGCGGCGGTGAAAGTCGGTATGTACGGGGAAAAAAAAAAAACAGCCGATTGTCAGTAGGACAACTCGGCTGAATGTAATGTTAAAAAATTATTTTTGGGTGAACTCCCGCTTTAAGGGACAGACGTCATTAGTTCGGGGGTCGTCGTCCATCCCTGGTCAGTCGTTCCACCACCCCCCATGAGTGGCCCTCCTGGCTGGGGGTGTGTGTTCAATTGCTCCTTGCTCCGGGACCACGTTGGTCCGGTAGTCAGACTGGGTCTACGTTTGCAGAGTGGTCCTGTGTTGTCCGTCCTAGAGGGAGGAAGCCACTTAATGAAGCACCTGTTCTGGAGAGCACCGAGCATGAGGCTGGTACCCTCAGGAGAGGCCTTGAACTTTATTGAAGGACGCACTTTTACTGAGAGGCTGAGTGATGGTCGCCTGTCAGTTCTGAATTTATTCAAGAAGAGATCCAGGTGCTTAATCCTGTGTTGAGGATTCTGGACGGAACACATCTCCATCTTTGGGAAGGTCTGTGGCAGAGACTCTACCAAATTTTCCGTGTGACACCCTGGCCGCTAGGCTAGTAAGAGAGGCCTTGACCAGTGTAGTCAAGATAGTAGTCAAGCTATCTCCAATTTCTTACCACCCCTTAAACCCCCACACTCACATTACCATACACCCATTCAATGATCAGACCAGACAAGAGTTTGGAGTATAAATGGCCATAACAGCATTTTATTATTAACCAAAATATTTTAATAATTTCAAAATAACCTTTGTAACGACACTTTTAAACACACAGCCTGTTGGTCTTTGACGGTACCCCGAACTTCACATTTCCACCACCACACTGCGGGACCTTTTTACCATACCAGCCCTCCAGCCGAATCCAGCTTGGAGACAACCCCTTTTCCGCAGTGCAACCAATACCGTATTCCAGCAGACACCGTTCCACTGGAATACCCCAGAGGGTCCCATACCACGGATGAGCCCCCCACCACTTCCATCACATCTGTTTTCTGCCACCATAAAAACCAAAGACACCGCTGTTATGACGACCCGAAATCCATTGATCCTGAAATAAAAGAAAACAAACGAAACACACAGACAAACCACAGGGAGGGTGGGTGGGAAAACTGCTTCCTTCTGTCTCCCTCACCAACTGGAGGTGGGAACCTGGAGGTTCCCGCCTCCACCTTTTGTACAGCTCCTCCCCCTATCCAGCACTTTACTCCTGAATCCTCCCCTTCCATTCTTACCAACTTAACCCTTTTGTTGACTCCTTTCCACCTTGTCATGCCCGGCCCTTCACTATTTTTTCCTTTGTCTTTTTCCGTTCCGGGCCTCCCTATCCAGGTGCACAACACCCACTCTGGCTAGAGTGGCGATAAAAGCTATATATCGCTGGAAGCAGGAGTGTTTCCGATCAAAAGTCATACACCTGAACCTATTACCCTTCCAACTCTTCAACTACTACTTTTGTTCTTTTAACACGTTTATAAAGCATAGAGAAAAAGAAACGCAACGTGTGGACATTGAACTTTCTTTCAGCTCTCATCAAGTACCCTAGACGGCGAAGGAATAGAGGTAACTTGCCGCCCAAAACAAAACAGTGCTACATATATATATTTTTTTAAGCGCTGCCTGGGTCTTTTGTGTTTTTTTCCCCTTTTATTAAGTAAGTAGCATGATGAGTTTTTTTTAAGTTGTAATTTGTTTCCCACAATTCGTTGCAAAATGAAGATTTTTTTTTTTTCTACATAATTGTCATATTAACTGGGTATTTCTCTCACAGAGCATATGCATACAACAAATTACACCCCAAAATACATTCTGCTGTTCCTCCTGAGTATGAAGATACCACATGTGTGGAAATTTTAGACAGCCTGGCCACGTAGCAACATCAGGCAATCTATGAGCATAAATTGCACATCTAATTTTTCAACCACGTATTACACTTTTGAAGGCCCTGGAGCACCAGGACAATGGAATTTCAATGGGACCTCGTCTTTGCTGAACTACAACTGCAGTGTCATCGTGAATGGTGGACATCATGTGCATGTCCCTATTATCCTTCCACCTCAAGGCCAGCACTTTGTTACACCTCAGTGTTGCTCTTTCCCCCTTTGCATATTTTTGTTTACTATGGTTTGTGGGAAGCCCTAGCTATTTTTTCTGGAGGTTTTCGCAGGCCAGGGTTTTTTCGATGTATAGGTGTCTGAAAAGGGGCAGGCTGGTATAAAAGTTGTCAAGGTATAGATGATATCCTTTTTTCAGAAGTGGGTAAGCCAAGTCCCATACAATTTTTCCAGCTGTGCTAATGTAGGCCGGGCACTCAGGGGGCTGGAGCTGGAAATCTCTTCCTTCATATATGCGGAATGCATAAAGATATCCCGTGACTCTCTCACAGAGCTTGTAAATTTTTACTCCGTATTTGGCCTTTTTGCTAGGAATATATTGTTTTATTCCTAGCCGGCCTAAAAAAGGTTACCAGGGACTCATCCACACATACATGCTTCTCGGGGACATAGAGTTCTGCAAATCGATTGGAAAGGAAATTTATCAGTGGGCGAATTTTATATAGCTTTTTAGAAATCTGGATGATTATGGGGAGGGCACTGGGTGTTGTCATTAAAATGAAAGAATCTCATATTGGGACCTCGGCATTACGGCAGAATAAATGGGCATGTGGCAGATGGGTTTGATGGACCAATGTCCTTGATTTTATTTGTTAAGCCCCATGTTTATGGTGAGGCCCATAAACAATTTGAACTCCTCCAAATTCAGATCTCTCCACACAAATGGATGGGCATAAGATGATTGGGGGGGGGCGGTTGGCAATATACTGCTGGGCATATACATTTGTCTGGTCCACAATGAACTTATCGCAATCTTTTTCCCGTTGCGATTCTTGACACAGGGTTTTACGATCTTTGACAAGAAAAGAATTTTCCCTCTGCACTCAGCCAAAAGTCAAAGTCTGGGCAATCTGCCAAGTCTGGGCAGCCTGCCAACTTTTGAAAACATTCTTTATCAGTGGAAAGTTAAAGGATCACTAAAGGAAATTTTTTTTTTAGCTAAATAGCTTCCTTTACCTTACTGCAGTCCTAGTTTCATGTCCTCATTGTTCGTTTTTGCTTTGAAGTAGCTGTAATTCTGCTCTGATCTCCACACTTCCTGCTTGTCTGGCTCCTTATGAAAAATCTCATGACAGCTTTTCACTGTGGTCCAAGCTGTGTGTCTAAAACTCCTCAGAACCAATCAGAATAATTTTAAAAACAAAACACAAGCCCTGGATTTGTTTGTTTTTGTTCTGTGTCTCTCTCTACTTCACAGAAACATGAAACCAGTTTAAAAACGAAAGTGAATCTAGAGGCACATTATATGATTGATTTTTATCTATTTTTAATCATTTTTAAAAGGAGTCAGTTAACTTTTATGTCTCTATACCCTGTAAACAGTCATTTCAGCAAATTTTTTTTTTCCTTTAGTGACCCTTTAAGTCTAAACATTGTATCACAATAAAGGAATAAACTTCTGTATGTAAATTAGGAACATTTAACCACTTAAACACCAAACCTTTTTCTGACAGCTCTTTTCAAGTTAAAATCATTATTTATTTATTTTTGCTAGAAAATTACTTGGAACCTCCAAACATTATATAATTTTTTAGTAGAGACCCTAGAGAATAAAATGGCGGTTGTTGCACTGTATTTGCGCAGCAGTCTTTTTAAATGCAATTTTTTGGGGAAAAATTACTTTTATGAATTAAAAAAAAAAACTAGCCAGTAAAGTTAGCCCATTTTATTTATTTTTTGTATAAATGTAAAAGATTTTACGCCGTGAGAATCGTGATCTTCATTCTAAGCAAAAAAAATGCGATTCTCATTTTGGCCAGAATCGTGCAGCTCTACAATGAACTGCAGCAAAGTGTTGGGCAAAAACAGATGAAAGTAATCAATCTCTGTGAAATTTTGGGTGTTGGCCTGCACACCTGGCTGTGCTGTGAAAGGCGGAATAATTGGTGATCCCGAGTCGGGAAGGCAGCCATGTTGGGTTGGCAAGACCAGGTGGCATGTATGTAGCGGCCCTGGCTTCTGGGGGACGTGACACTCCAGTAGTTGGGGGAATTGAATTTCCTGTGCTGGTACTCAGGTGTGATGTGGCAGCACTGGTACTGGGCCTGGGCATTTGTTCACGGGGCCTTTTGCTGGCAGCAGCGCTGGTACTGGGCCTTTGTTCCCGGGGCCTATTGCTGGTGGCAGAGCTGGTACTGGGCCTGGAAATATAATCCTGGTTTCCAGAGTGCTGTGCCCTTTTAGGAGGGACCCATTCTTCATCATTACTATATTTTCGATCAGTTCAAATTCCGAATTTGATTCGGAATCAGAATTGGAATCTGATGAGAACTCCCCGGTGCTCTCATCAGTCATTGAGAGGATCTGGAACGCCTCCTCACTGGTATATACTCTTTTGGACATGGATGTGTGGCGGGTAGCTGTGCGACGGGTGACAGATGGGTGGCAGGTAACGGTCACTGATAGGTGACGATGGTGTGACGGGAGATGGTCACTGATGGGTGACAGGCCGTGGTCACTGATGGGTGACAGGCCGTGGTCACTCATGGGTGACAGGCCACAGTCACTGATTGGTGACCGGTGCACCTCTGATTGTTACTGATGGGTGACAGGACACGGTCAGTGATGGTTGACGGGTGCACCTCTAATGGGTGACAGGGCACAGTCACTGATGGGTGACAGTTGCACCACTGATGGCAGTCTCTTATGTAACAGGTGATGGGTGACAGGGTACGATCACTGATGGGTGACAGGGCACGGTCACTGATGGGTGACGGTTGCACCGCTGATGGTCAATGATGGCTTAGTATACACAGTTTAGATATATGCTGGGCCTAGGCTAAACTAGGTGGGACTTTAAATGAGGCTGTGTTCATAAACAATAGCCTCCATCCCTGTTGAATTGGAAAAGGGAAGGACATGTGGGACTTTAAATGAATCAAGCAGCCAAGGAGGGAACACGTCAGGGTGTGTCTGGTGGGTAGGAAATGGTAAACAAGAACCATATATGTAGAACAATAACACAGTTTAAAGCCATTAAGTAAAACATAAGTAATACAATTTATTGCACATAGGCTGATGACATAATAATGACATAACATGGTACCATGTGGGCTCATTGCCACCAAGAACCACACACGTAGCATGCTAGCACAGTATTTTCGGTACACATGATACATAGTACACATAGTAATAGCATATAGTTGACATGGCTTAGCAACATAAAGGTTCATATTGTAAATCTAAATAAAAGCCAGACTCATTGATGTGTAGCTCCATCTTAAAAGGAAATGGTAAAATTGTGATTCATTGCTAGAGGCCAATGGTCCCAATAATGGTAATAGCGTACAAAGGTAATCTATAGGAGAGCAAGGGTAAGCTTGAGGAGAGAAAACATGACAGATTATGTCTGGTAAGTCATACATAACTACAGTGAACCGCATAAGTTACATAGTAGTCCAATGCATAGCTAGTAGTCAAATATATGATAGATTTCAAGCAATTTGATAACATAATAATAACAGCATAGCATCGTAACATGTGGGCTCATATTGCAGACAGTATCAGAACCAGACCAATAGGCATGTGTCTCCAAGTAAAATTGGTATATGTAGACTTAATAGTTCATCGGTGTAATCCAGTATGCTTAGTATATGTAGAAATTGTAGTCTGGGTAGAATGGATATCTGGTAGCTCTACGCGTATTGTGACTAACGCCACTCATCAGGAGCAGAAAGGGTAAGTAAAAATCTAAAAGAATGATGTACGATTTTAAAGAATATATAATAATAATTGTAATGTATCCATCTAGATAAGCAAAGATGGATACTGTATATGCATGAATATATGTACATCCGATCATACCTGCAGAACCACACCAATGCTAGTTGTATGCATGGAGGACCGAGGGCCGGATAAGCGGTCACCAGCCCTGGGAGCTGAGGCGGCACACCCCAGGCATAGAGATGGAATTTGGAAACAGCCAAGACGGGTACTCCCCAATAGTGAATTCCAATGTGAAGACTGTGTCATTGTGGACATCTAAAAAATATAACAATAGGGTAGATGGACAATGGTTGGTGTATGCAATGATATGTAAAGGAAAACTAAGGTGCAAGTGGTGAAGTTGGTAATAAGGATCAAAGAAGGTAGTTATAATGAAAACCTTATGTCAGGGGTAGACTGAGTAATAAGGTAGTAAAGGGATAACAAAATTGTATTAACACCCAAGATGTGGGCAAGAAGGTAGGTCAGTGCTGGAGACAAATATGAAAGAAATAAAAGTGGTAATAAAAAAAGGGAGAGAATAGTTACCACTGTGATGTTAGTTAGTCAGAACGGTTATCCTAGAAGTGCAGGGTGTCCATAAAAGGGAGGGAGGGAGGGGGGAGTAACGTAAAGGCTCCAAGATAGCCAGGGGGTATGCCACCAACGCCACACTGGAGGCCAGTGGGGGAGAGAGGACACCAACAATCGAGCAGATAGAGAGCGCTCGCCAGCCGGCGTCACACCTCCTCGTGTAGGACGCCAAGATCGTCAACACAGCGACAGCGTACCTACGCCAATATAGGGTGACGCAGTGCGTGTGCCGCTGGATGTGTGACGTCGATGCGCCGATGTAGCCGGATTCAGGTAGACTTACGACGGCGTATCAGTAGATAAGTCGTAAGTCCGAATCAGCGCCATCGTATATTTAAGCGTATTCTGGAAACCAGATACGCTTAAATTTGGCCAAGATACGACCGACGTAAGTCCCCTACGCCGTTGTATCTTATGTGCATATTTACGCTGGCCGCTAGGGGCGTGTACGTGGATTTACGCGTCGAATATGTAAATGAGCAAGATACGCCGATTCATGAACGTACGTACGCCCGTCGCAGTAAGATACGCCATTTACGTAAGACAGACGCCGGCGTAAAGATAAACCACCAAAAAGATGGCGCAGCCCATGCAAGGTATGGGGACGACTGAACAGCCGTCGTATTTTACGCTGTTTGCGTAAGCGTACGTGAATGGGGCTGGGCGTAGGTTACGTTCACGTCTAAAGCATTGAGTATTTGCAACGTGATTCTGAGCATTCATGCGCCGTACGAACGGCCTTCATTTACATGGGGTCACGGTTAATTTAAAATGTAGCCTGCCCACTACATGCCTACTTTGAATTAGGCGGGGTTACGCCGGCCCATTTGCGCTACGCCGACGTAACTTACGGAGCAAGTGCTTCGTGAATACTGTACTTGCCTCTCTATTTTACGTTGGCGTAGTGCAAATGAGCTGCACTACGCTGGCTTAAACATACGCCAAACTACGTGAATCTGGCTATTGGTGTTTTTATTTTTTTTCAGCCTGCCACAAAAGTATCTCCAATCCACACAATTGATGTGGATGGAGTACTCTCCCCCACTGTGCCATTGAATTTTAACAGTGGGGTCTACTCTGTATGTATAATAATAAACTGCTTAGCGCTGCAACCAAATGGTTGAATGTTTACCAACAATCTCTTTTAACAGAAGTTGATCTACCGATTGACTTCTGTAGAACAGGGAGGGCCACACACAGATCAAAATTATTCTGGTCTATGCTGAACCAGTCTAATTTTGTTCCAAGTGTACTCTTTACCCATGGTTCACACCAGTGCAATAAGTTTTGTATGTGATTTTTCAGTCCAGTTATGCAGTGTTAGTGCTTTGCAATTTTCAGTGCAAGTGGGCCACAACATTGCACTGCCCCCACAATGCAAGAGTTTAATGCTCACTTGGGTGTAGGGGGCCATGAAAAGCACTTTTACTTAGGCAAGCCATACACGGTTCGAACCTCGAGATTCAAACTGTGTATGGGCAGGCTGAATGTACCAATTTGATCGATCAATCAACTTGGGTTCAACCAGCATGCCGGGTTCTATAAAGAGACAGAGATTGCCACTCCAGGCAGGTCTTGTTGGGTGCAAGAAGATTGCGGGGAGGACCAGAAGATTTTTAGATCTTTAGAGTGCTAGCAATGCACATGGCATATAAGAACAAAAGACAAGGGCCCGGATTCACATACATTGGCGCATATTTATGCCAGCGTAGCGTATCTAATATATACGCTTACTCCGACGTCGCGCAGAGAGGCAAGCACCGAATTCTCAAAGCACTTGCCTCCCAAACTGCGCTGGGTTCACTCGGCGTAAGCCGTCGTAGGTGGAAGTGGGCGTGAGCGTGAGCCATGCTAATGAGGCGTGACCCCATGCAAATGATGGGCCGAGTGCCATACAAGTACTTAAAATGAACGGCGCATGCGTCGTCCCGTGGACGTATCCCAGTGCGCATGCTCAGAATCACGTCGGAACTACTCCCTAAGATATGACGGATCACTGCCTACGACGTGAACGTAATCTACGCCAAGCCCTATTTACGTACTACGTAAACAACGTAAAATACGACGGCTGTGTTCCCTGGTCCATACCTTTGCATGGGTTGCGCCTCATATATGGGGAATAACTTTACGCTGGACGTACGACTTAGGCCTTGTACACACCAGGGGACAGTCCGATGAAAACGGTCCGCTGGACCGTTTTTATCAGACATGTCCGCTGGGAGATTTCGGTCTGATGGTTTTACACACCATCAAACCGAATCAGCGCGGTGACGTGTCCGCGCCGTCGCCGCGATGACGTGCGCGACGCTGGAAGGTCAATGCTTCCACGCATGCATCGAATCACTTCAAAGCATGCGAGGGATGGCGGCCGCTCGGACATGTACGGTGAGTCTGTACAGACGACCGAACATATCCGATGGACAGGATTCCAGCGGACATGTTTCTAAGCATGCTAAGAAACATTTGTCCGCTGCAAAATGGTCGGCTGGACAAATGTCCGCTGGAAACCTGTCCGGTCGGCCGTACACACGACCGAACATGTCTGCTAAACTGGTCTGCGGACCAGTTTCAGCAGACATGTTCGGTCGTGTGTACAAGGCCTTACGTTAACCGCGTATATTATGCGCCGGGCACAAGTACGTTCGTGAATCGGCGTATCTCCCTCATTTGCATATGTGCATAGCAAATCAATAGGAGCGGCAAATGCGCCCAGCGTAAATATGCGCCCACGATACGACGGCGTAGGCAAGTTACGTCGGTCGTAGGAAGCCTATTTTTAGGCGTATCTCAGATTGTGGGCACGGCGCATAGATACAACGGCGCATAGTTAGACTTACGCGGCGTATGTCGAGATACGTCGGCGTAAGTGCTTTGTGAATCCAGGTCATGAGTAAACACTGAAGTTGGTGTGAAAGGGTCAGCTGTCCTAGGTTCCGTTGCTGTCACTTGTAGTGCCTGTTTACAGTTTTTTTACATTAAAGTTACGTTGGATTGGCGCATGCCGGGTTCTACCTACGATTATCGCTAGCAGCTGCTATAGCCGCTAGCAATAATCACTGTCTTCTCCCGGCGAGGAGGGATTCCTGCATCAACACTGTGTTGATGAGGGAATCAAGTCAATTTCTTTCCTGCAACCATATGCTCTTTGTATGGCCGGCCTTACTCAATACTTTTTTTTTTTTTTCTGGCAACTAGCACATGTAGTGATCTTATTTGTCCACTAAATGTAGTGATAAGGTATATGTGTGCCCAGTACTCCGGTCAGATAATTAATATCTTAGATGTTAGTACGATGACTATGAATTTGTTGTTCCGCAGCAACTCACACCAGGTTCTCCAGAGAACGCATTTAATGGATCTTCCAATAACATACAAAGTCCACAGACGATACAAGAATCCAACAGAGTATAATTCAGAATCCCATCTTCTCCTAGACCTGTGCAATGTTCATCATAGAGTGACAAGACAAGACTCGACTCCTTGAATGCCAGCTTGAGTCCTTCAAATATTGGACTCACCCTGGAAGGGGGGGGGGGGGTCAACCAAATGTTCCCATTGAATGAATATCCCACCGAATCTAATTAACATCAATAAACACTTCCTTATGTAAGGAAGTACCAGGCCACACACCTAGGTCGTCTTAGATAAGATTAACACATCAAAGAGTCCTTTTGATACGTGTCGTTTGACCACTAACCCCTTTGATGTGTAACCTTGAATGCCTGTATGTAAACCTATATATACTGTGCCTTTCATATACCACAATATTTTACAATACCTACATATCTATATTAATATTACTACAGCACACACCTATTTTCTCCTACGCATTGGGTGTCGAACTGTCACTTGGCTTCCTCACATCCAATGCATGGCTATGGCTTTGCATTGGTTTTGATGACATCAGAGGGCATCGGACCACCAGAGCATAGGGGAGAAAAGCCTGTCAGGACTGGTCTTACAATCCAGAGCCTGTGGAAGCAGAGGATTGGAAAGGTAAAAGTGATTTTTGCAAACAGCGGCGTTGGTGCTGTATGGTGTCCAGAGCCTGCATAAAATGTTTTCCTAAATCCAGTTACATGAAACACACATATGGGGCATGCATCTCTGTGTATGTGTGTGTGTGTACACATTTTACACAACCACTGTTACATCCCCACATACAGTACAGTGGCATCTTCTAATTATTGTCTATGAGCGGCTTGTCTTCTGGGGTCCCTCGGCGGCTGTCGCTGGTCCTCCCCACAATTAGTAACCACAGTCATGCGAGAGCTCGCATGGTGGTCACTAATTGCGGGCGCGCTCCCGTGATACAGCGAAGGGCTCACTGTATCACTCAGCCTCACCCCTTGGCGTGCTGCGTCACTGGATGCTCTAGCTCTAGCTCTAGCTGATTGGCTGATTAGCGGGCAAGCTGAGCGGCAAAGAGGATATCGGGACCGTGCAAGACTTTCGAGGGGTCAGGTAAGTATAACGGGGGCTCGGGGGGGGGGGGGGCGGCTGCAGCAGATGCTTTTTCACCTTAAAGAATGCCCCAGAGAAAAGGGAATCTAGGCAGAGGGGCCGCATGACTGGGGGAACGCTGAGGATGTTGCTCCAGGAAGAGGATGTGAGGTGGGACAGTATTTGCTAAGGGGTGGGGCTGGCTACACAAGGAAGCTCTCTCCAAGTGCAGAATGGGCGGAGCTAAGCATTCGGCGCCAAGGACAGGAAGAGGTAACACACAGACTGTTTTTCCCTCCCTCCCTAGTGGAAGTTGTCTGGAATGGGTATGTGTTCTTAATGTGTCTTTTTTCGTTTCAGGTGTTCTTGGCAGGGGTATGGCGTTCCTGAGGGTTGGTTGGTGGTGGGTAGATATATATTGGTGTTATATATCAAAGATGGTTGGTAGGGTTTGGGGGCCTGTCTCGGGATGGGCAGTGCACCTTCCCTATCTGGTTAAGTGGGCTATTGGTCAATCGGGCTGAACAGTGAAGGAACGATCAAGTCTCGGAGCTGGTAGGAACACGGCTGGAGGCCAGAATACTTTGGTGATGGTGTCATCCCATGACATAGCATTTGTTTACCTTCTCTCAGGAATCTCTTATGCAATATTTGAAAAAAGTTATTTGGGTTAATAAAAAAGTTATGTTTAAATTAGGGCTGTGCAAATTAACTTTTAATTAATCGATTAATCTTTAATTTTTTTGATCGATCAAAATCTTTTTGATCGATTAAAATTCTTTTAATTGGCACTCGCCTCTCCACCGGCTTCTGGGTCTTCAGGGAGTTCTGTCGGAGATCCAGTAACGTCACGGACACCGGTGGGGCTTGCCGTGTCCATCTGAAGGGCTCCTTTGCTGCGCCTTCATATCCGCATGCCGGCGGGATCTTACTATATGCCACACACAAGGGCTGTTACACTTCCCTCTATCAACCTGGGATTCTACAGCCATCCACTGAGAGTTGTGATAGTTTCCTTTACGGGACATCAACATGCCGACGGACTGATGTTAACCTCTCCTCATCTGGATTCACCAGTGGTATCATTGTACACATTTTTATACCAGTATTATACTTAGCTACATGTTTTTATGACTGCTTTTGGTACCGTTTGGTATTACTCGCACCATTTTTACAGTTTATGTAGCTACATCGATTTTATCTCCAATGCAATATTTATTTTGTTACTATACTTGAAGACTATAAAAGTTTTAATGCTAGTCCCATCGAGCGCTGCCTTTGTGTGTTTTTGTATCCTGCTATCCATGTTTCCAGTGGTTGGTAGCTGCACTGGGAATCAGCCTGCAAGTAGATCAGCTAAAAGTAGTTGGATCTGTATGTGCGTTATAATTAATCAAAATTAGTCGATTAATCGAACAGAAAAATTTTGATCAGTAACAGCCCTAGTTTAAATATATATATTTATTTAAAGGATTATATATATTTATTAAAAAATGGTTATTTTATTTTATGTTACCTTTTTGGAATTAATAAAGGGGCCTTTAGTGGCCAATTAACCACTTAATCACCGCCTCATAGCCGAAATACGGCTTCAAGGCGGTTCCTTAACTCTGGGAGGACATCCATGGACGTCCTCCCAGAATCGCGCTCCCGCGCGCCCCTTGGGTGGCGCGCACATGCGAGTGTCCATGACCGCCGGATCGTGGTAAATTGCCGCTGATAGTGGCCGTTTACCATGTGTTCGCTCCGTCCAATGACGGAGCGATCACATGTGAACAAACCGGCGTCATTTGATGACGCCGGTACCTCCCTCCTCTCTCTGTACTGATCGGTACAGTGTGAGAGGGAGGAGCGCGAGTGTCAGCAGCTCTGTGGCTGGATCTGTGACTATTGCAGTCACAGATTCATCCATCCCTGCTCAGCCATCCCTGCAAGCCCCGCCCCAATACTCTGCAATACACTCTGCAATACACTCTGCAATACCCCCTGCGCTAATACTCTGCAATACCCCCTGCGTAAATACTCTGCAGTACCCCCTGCGCTAATACTCTGCAATACCCCCTGCGTAAATACTCTGCAGTACCCCCTGCGCTAATACTCTGCAATACCCCCTGCGCTAATACTCTGCAATACCCCCTGCGCCAGTACTCTGCAATACCCCCTGCGCCAGTACTCTGCAATACCCCCTGCGCCAGTACTCTGCAATACCCCCTGCGCTAATACTCTGCAATACCCCCTGTGCTAATACTCTGCAATACCCCCTGCACCAGTACTCTGCAATACCCCCTGCGCCAGTACTCTGCAATACCCCCTGCGCCAGTACTCTGCAATACCCCCTGTGCCAGTACTCTGCAATACCCCCTGCGCCGATACTCTGCAATACCCTTGCACCAATACTCTGCAATACCCTCGCACCCCTCGCAATACCCTCCAGCTGTGGCTGGATCTGTGACTATTGCAGTCACAGATTCATCCATCCCTGCTCAGCCATCCCTGCAAGCCCCGCCCCAATACTCTGCAATACACTCTGCAATAAGCTCTGCAATACCCCCTGCAATACCCCCTGCGCTAATACTCTGCAATACCCCCTGCGTAAATACTCTGCAATACCCCCTGCGCCAATACTCTGCAATACCCCCTGCGCCAGTACTCTGCAATACCCCCTGTGCCAGTACTCTGCAATACCCCCTGCGCCGATACTCTGCAATACCCTTGCACCAATACTCTGCAATACCCTCGCACCCCTCGCAATACCCTCCAGCTGTGGCTGGATCTGTGACTATTGCAGTCACAGATTCATCCATCCCTGCTCAGCCATCCCTGCAAGCCCCGCCCCAATACTCTGCAATACACTCTGCAATAAGCTCTGCAATACCCCCTGCAATACCCCCTGCGCTAATACTCTGCAATACCCCCTGCGCTAATACTCTGCAATACCCCCTGCGCCAGTACTCTGCAATACCCCCTGCGCCAGTACTCTGCAATACCCCCTGCGCTAATACTCTGCAATACCCCCTGTGCTAATACTCTGCAATACCCCCTGCGCCAGTACTCTGCAATACCCCCTGCGCCAGTACTCTGCAATACCCCCTGTGCCAGTACTCTGCAATACCCCCTGCGCCGGTACTCTGCAATACCCTTGCACCAATACTCTGCAATACCCTCGCACCAATACTCTGCAATACCCCCGCACCAATACTCTGCAATACCCCCGCACAATACTCTGCAATACCCCCCGCACAATACTCTGCAATACCCCCGCACAATACTCTGCAATACCCCTGCACAATACTCTGCAATACCCGGAAAATGCGTTTTAACCACTTCCTGCCCGCCGGCCGTCATATGACGTCCTTGAATTTGTACAGGGATATCTGAATGATGCCTGCAGCTACAGGCATCATTCAGATATCCTCTTTTTCAGTTGGTGATTCCCTACACCATAAGAACGATCATGGCGGCTGTTCCACCTCTTGATTTGTTCTTACGGGAGGCGAAAGGGGACGTCCCCCCTCCCTTCTCCCTCCGGTGCTTCTTCCGACTCACCGCTACGATCGAAGCCAGGATCGTTTTTGTTTTTTTCAGGCTTCCCAGCCTAGAGGTGAGATGTGGGGTCTTATTGACCCCATATCTCACTGTAAAGAGGACCTGTCATGCTATATTCCTATTACAAGTAGAGTTGAGTGGACACCTGGATGTTCGGGTTCGGACCCGAACCCGGACTTTGAAAAAAAAGTTCGGGTTCGGGACCGAACCCAAACACGGACTTTGACCCGAACCCGAACCCCATTGAAGTCAATGGGGACCCGGACTTTTGACTACAAATGTCTCTAAAAAACTAAGGGAAAGGGCTGGAGGGCTGCAAATGGCAGCAAAATGTCGGGAAGAGCATGGCAAGTACTCTGGAAATAAATGTGGATAGGGAAATAACTTAAAATAACATAAAAAAATAAAAATATATATAATGATTTTGACCTTGGAGGACGAGGTCCATACAGTTTTGTTCAAAATTATTCAACCCCCCAATGCTGTAAAGGGTTTTAGGGAATTTAGTGTATATTTGTAATTGTATTCAGAATGAAATCCTACAAGCACTTCATAAAGAACCATATGCAACTAATATGATATCAATTGGTTTTGTAATACAGTAGTAAATGCAAAATTCAAGGCAATGGGCACTGTTGAAACGCTACCTGGTCGTGGCAGAAAGAAGATGCTGACTTCGACTGCTGTGCGCTACCCGAAGCGTAGAGTGGAGAAAAGTCCCTGTGTGACTGCTGAGGAACTGAGAAAATATTTGTCAGATGTGGGTACTGAAGTTTCTGCTCAGACAATACGGCGCACACTGCGTAATGAAGGCCTCCATGCCAGAACTCCCAGGCGCACCCCCTTGCTGTCTCCAAAGAATAAGAGTCGACTGCAGTATGCCGAAAGTCATGTGGGCAAACCACACACGTTTTGGGATTGTGTTCTGTGGACTGATGAAACAAAATTACAACTGTTTGGGCCCATGGTCAACGCTATGTTTGGAGGAGGAAGAACAAGGCCTATGATGAAAAGAACACCTTGCCTACTGTGAAGCATGGCGGGGGTCAATCATGCTTTGGGGCTGTTTTGCTTCTGCAGGTACAGGGAAGCTTCAGCGTGTGCAAGGTACCATCAATTCTCTTCAGTACCAGGAGATATTGGATGACAATGTGATGCAGTCCGTCACAAACCTGAGGCTTGGAAGACGTTGGACCTTTCAACAGGACAATGATCCCAAGCATACCTCCAACTCCACTAGAGCATGGTTGCAGATTAAAGGCTGGAACATTTTGGAGTGGCCATCGCAGTCACCAGACTTAAATCCGATTGAGAACCTCTGGTGGGACTTAAAGAAAGCAGTTGCAGTGCGCAAGCCTAAGAATGTGACTGAAGGTGGAAGCGGTGGAGGAGGAGGAGGAGGAGGTAGCCAACACAGCAGGTTTTGGTTTTTAATTGATTTATTTTTTAAATTAGGGTAAACCCCAAAATAGTGAGACAGATCTAGGGTTGCTACCTCATCCCTTTAAACCTGAACACAGAGTTACACAGGTTCTGGGGCTAATTTAATGTCGATAGACTCGATAAGGCACCAAGTGAGTTTAATTAACAGCACCTTAATCAGCCAGAGAACCTGTGTAATTAATATGTCTTTGCTTTGAAAGGGATGAGATGGCAACCCTAGAAAGCTCAGAAAAAAACAATGGCTGGGTAAGGCCGGCCCGGTGTCCATTCTGCACAAGGTACGGACAACTCCTCTGGGATCCATGCCTGGTTCATTTTAATGAACGTGAGCTTGTCCACATTGGATCTGGACAGGCGGCTGCGCTTGTCTGTGATAACGCCCCCTGCCGTGCTAAATACACGTTCAGACAATACACTGGCCGCAGGGCAGGCCAGCACCTCCAAGGCGTAAAGGGCAAGCTCAGGCCATGTGCCCAATTTGGAGACCCAGAAGTTTAAGGGGGCATAGCCGTCATTCAGTACGTGTAGGGGTGTGCTCACATACTGCTCCACCATGTTGCTGAAATGCTGCCTCCTGCTAAAACGTTCCATATCAGCTGGTGGTGCTGTTTGTTGTTGCATGCTGACAAAGCTTTTCCACATTTCGGCCATGCTAACCCTGCCTTCTGAGGTGCTGGCGGTGCCCCTGCTGCGTTGGCGACCTCTTCCTCCTCCTCTGCCTTCGCCTTCTGCTTCCACTGTGGCCCCGCTGCCAGGTGGGAATTGCACCAGCAGCGCATCTAACAGCGTGCGCTTGTACTCGCGCATCTTGCGTTCACGCTCCAGTGAGGGGATTAAGGACGGTACATTGTCCTTGTAACGGGGATCTAGCAGCGTGGCCACCCAGTAATCAGCACCTGTCATAATGTGCGAAACACGCCGGTCGTTGCGGAGACACTGCAGCATGTAATTGCTCATATGCGCCAGGCTGCCCAGAGGCAACGAAAAGCTGTCCTCTGTGGGAGGTGTATCATCTGTGTCCTCTGTATCCCCCCAGCCATGCACCAGTAATGGCCATGAGCTGGTCTGGATGCCATCCTGCTGTGAACATGGTTCCTCCTCCTCCTCCATGTCTTCCTCCTCCTCATCCTACACCGCGTCATCCTCCAGAACTGTGCCCTTGCTAGACAGTTGTGTACCTGGCCTTTGTTGGTGCACGAACCCACCCTTGGAGCCACTTGTGAATGACTGCCCTGAAAGCCTTGCAAATGATCCCGATTCCTCCTCCTCCTCTTCCTCCTGTGCCACATCCTCTTCCATCATCGCCCGTAGCGTTTTTTCAAGGAGGCATAGAAGTGGGATAGTCACGCTGAGAGCGGCGTCATTGGCACTGGCCATGTTGGTGGAGTACTCAAAACAGCACAACAAGGCACACAGGTCTCGCATGGAGGCCCAGTTATTGGTGGTAAAGTGGTTCTGTTCCGCAGAGCGACTCACACGTGCGTGCTGCAGCTGGAACTCCACTATCGCCTGCTGCTGCTCGCACAGTCTGGCCAGCATGTGCAAGATGGAGTTCCACCTTGTGGGCACCTCACATACGCGTCAGCTGTTCATCCCACTGTGTGCTGATATCTGTAGTGCATTTTTTCCTGTACCCAATAAAGGGCACGTCTTTTTTCAAGTTACTGGAGTGCGGCTGTCCATATCCTTATTGTTTTTGCACACCTCACATATGAGGCGGTGAGCGGGAAGGCCGAAGTTACGCTGCAGCGCTGCCAGGTGAGCAGCAGCAGGGTGAGAACGCCGAAAGTGCGCACAGACGGCCCGCACTTTCTGCAGCAGCTGTGGCATATTGGGGTAAGTTCTCAGGAAACTCTGCACCACCAAATTCAGCACATGCGTCAGGCAAGGAATGTGCGTCAAACCGGCTAGGCCCTGAGCTGCTACGAGATTTCGCCCGTTATCGCACACCACCAGGCACGGCTTGAGGCTCACTGACGCCAACCACTCATCGGCCTGTTGTTCCATGTCCCTCCACAACTCCTGCGCGGTGTGTGGTTTTTCCCCCAAACAGGAACGTTTTAAAACTGCCTGCGGGCGTTTACCCATGGCTGTGCTGAAGTTGGTGGTGAGTTTGTTACGCTGACTGGATGAGGAGGCGGTAGAGGATGAGGAAGCGGAGTAGAAGGAGTTAGGAACAGGAGGCAAACTGAAGCGCCCTGCAATCATCGGTGGTGGAAGGACATGCGCCAAACTGCTATCCGCCTCAGGCCCAGCCGCCACTGCATTTACCCAGTGCTCTGTTAGGGAGATATAACGTCCCTGACCGTGCTTACTGGTCCACGTATCGGTAGTTAGGTGGACCTTGGCACAGATGGCGTTGTGCAGTGCACACCTGATTTTGTCCCCCACTTGGTTTTGCAGGGAAGGGATGGCTCGCCTGGAAAAGTAGTGGCGGCTGGGCACGACGTACTGTGGGACAGCCAATGCCATCAGGCTTTTAAAACTCTGCGTCTCCACCAGACGGAATGACAGCATTTCAAAGGCCAGTAATTTTGAAATGCTGGCATTCAGGGCCAGGGATCGCGGGTGGGTAGAGGGCTACTTCCTCTTACGCTCCAGTGTTTGGGAGATGGAGAGCTGAATGCTTCCATGGGACATTGTGGAGATGTTTGGTGACCCAGGTGGTAGTGTTGCTTGCCGGTCCTCCAATTGAGGGGTGGCACTGTCACTACGGAGGTGGATGAAGAGGCAGAGAGGCCCGAGACTGATGCAGAAGAGGAAGCAGGAGGAGCCAGAGACCTTTCTTGGTTTTTGAGGTGTCTACTCCACTGCAGCTCGTGCTTTGCACTTAGATGCCTTGTCATGTAGGTTGTGCTCATGTTGTGAACGTTTATGCCTCGCTTCAGGCTCTGATTGCACAACGTGCAAACCACGCGTGTCTTGTCATCAGCACATTGTGTGAAGAACTGCCACGCTAGGGAACTCCTTGGACCTGGCTTTGGTGTGCTCGGTTCCTTGCTGCGTTGGGCAGTAGCAGGCGTACTGTCTAGGGGACGGACGCTCTGCTCTGGCACCCTGCTCCCTCTTCTGCTGTGCTGGTGGCTCTGTGCGACCACCGCCTCTTCCTCCGAACTACATGGGTCACCTGCATGACGCTGATTCCATGTCGGGTCGAGGACCTCATCGTCCTCCACATCATCTTCCACCCAGTCTTCACCACTGCCCTCCTTGTCGGTCTGCACAATTGCAAAAGCACCAGCAGTTGGCAACTGTGTTTCATCATCATCATGCAAGACGTGCTGTGATGGTCCCCCCATGAACTCATCCTGAAATATAAGTGGTTGGGCATCAGTGCACTCAATCTCTTCCCCTTCTGGGGCTGGGCTAGGTGGATGGCCCTGGGAACACATGATAACAGACTCATCAAAAAGAAGAAGAGACTGCTGCATGCTTTGGGGCTCAGACTGCTTGGCTGATTAGCAAGGGGGTGAGGTGAAAGACTGATGGTGGACATCGGCTGCAGGCGCCAACTCTGAGCTTTCAGCGCAAGACTGGTTGGAAAACAATGTGAAGGAACTGGAGGCACTGTCAGCAACCCAATCTACTACCGCCTGTTCTGCTCCTGGCCTCAACATTCGTAGAGCTGGATTAGGCCCGACCAAATACCGCTGCAGGCTCTGTCGGCTACTCGCACCTGAGAAAGGTGTTTCACTTGTGCTTGTAGCTGGCACAGATCGACCACGTCCTCTCCCTGTAACAGGAGCTCCACCAGCAGCACCATGACCGCGGCCACGTCCCTTTTTTGACGTTTTCCTCATATTTCTCAAATTTAGGGTCTTGCCCTAATTTTGAGAAATTTTAAATACAAAAAAGTGTAAGCTGGTGAAATAGGCAGAGATTCACCTATATATTTCTCTAGCTATAGCAATAAGCAGGAAGCCAGCACTAAACAATGTACTGCACAGACAGTATATCACAGGGGAAAGGTGGAGTGCTGGTGAAATGGGCAGAGATTCACCTATATATTTCTCAAATTTAGGGTATTGCCCTAATTTTGAAAAATGTTAAATACAAAAAAGTGTAAGCTGGTGAAATAGGCAGAGATTCACCTATATATTTCTCCACCTATAGCAAGAAGCAGGAAGCCAGCACTAAACAATGTACTGCACAGACAGTATATCACAGGGGAAAGGTGGAGTGCTGGTGAAATGGGCAGAGATTCACCTATATATTTCTCAAATTTAGGGTATTGCCCTAATTTTGAAAAATGTTAAATACAAAAAAGTGTAAGCTGGTGAAATAGGCAGAGATTCACCTATATATTTCTCCACCTATAGCAAGAAGCAGGAAGCCAGCACTAAACAATGTACTGCACAGACAGTATATCACAGGGGAAAGGTGGAGTGCTGGTGAAATGGGCAGAGATTCACCTATATATTTCTCAAATTTAGGGTCTTGCCCTAATTTTGAAAAATTTTAAATACAAAAAAGTGTAAGCTGGTGAAATAGGCAGAGATTCACCTACATATTTCTCCACCTATAGCAAGAAGCAGGAACCCAGCCCTAAACAATGTACTGCACAGACAGTATATCACAGGGGACAGGTGCAGTGCTGTTGAAATATACAGAGTCACCTATAGATTGCTGACTGCCCCTATTGGAAAAATATTTCAGGAAACACTCCCTGACTATGTACTTGACAGAAACACAGTATATCACAGGTGCACAGGTGGTGTGGCAGGTGTAGTGCTGTTGAAATACTCAGTCACCTATAGAGTGCTGCCTGCCCCTATAGAAAAAATATTTCAGGAACCTGTCCCTGACTATGTACTTGACAGAAACACAGTATATCACAGGTGCACAGGTGGTGTGGCAGGTGTAGTGCTCTTGAAATACTCAGTCACCTATAGAGTGCTGACTGCCACCATAGAAAAAATATTTCAGCAAACTCTCCCTGACTATGTACTTGACAGAAACACAGTATATCACAGGTACACGGGTGGTGTGGCAGGTGTAGTGCTGTTGAAATACTCAGTCACCTATAGAGTGCTGACTGCCAACATAGAAAAAATATTTCAGCAAACTCTCCCTGACTATGTACTTGACAGAAACACAGTATATCACAGGTGCACAGGTGGTGTGGCAGGTGTAGTGCTCTTGAAATACTCAGTCACCTATTGAGTGCTGACTGCCACCATAGAAAAAATATTTCAGCAAACTCTCCCTGACTATGTACTTGACAGAAACACAGTATATCACAGGTGCACAGGTGGTGTGGCAGGTGTAGTGCTGTTGAAATACTCAGTCACCTATAGAGTGCTGACTGCCACCATAGAAAAAATATTTCAGCAAACTCTCCCTGACTATGTACTTGACAGAAACACAGTATATCACAGGTGCACAGGTGGTGTGGCAGGTGTAGTGCTGTTGAAATACTCAGTCACCTATAGAGTGCTGACTGCCACCATAGAAAAAATATTTCAGCAAACTCTCCCTGACTATGTACTTGACAGAAACACAGTATATCACAGGTGCACAGGTGGTGTGGCAGGTGTACTGCTGTTGAAATATTCAGAGTCACCTATAGATTGCAAACAGCCCCTATAGTTGAACAAAATTCCTAAACTATATGAAGCACAGCAGATGTCACAGGAATAGAGTGCTTGTTGATATTTCTGGAGCAACATAGACCTAAAACTGTCCCTATGATTCAGCAACCTTTCCCTCACATAAGTGAAGCAGTGACAACGAGCCAGATGCCATAAGATGATGCAGATATCAAAGAAATAAAGTGTGCTTCTTGATATTTCTGGAGCAGTATAACAGCATAGACCTAACACTTTCCCTGAACAGATTCAGCAACCTTTCCCTCACATAAGTGAAATCCAGTGAAAACGAGCCAGATACACCTAATGCCGCATACACACCATCACTTTATGTGATGAAAAAAAACAAAATTTTCTGTGAAGTAAAAAATTACCTTTTTGAAACTTCAATTTTCAAAGACGAAGTTGCCTACACACCATCGTTTTTCTCACAATGTTCTAGCAAAGCGAGGTTATGTTCCACCACGTTTTTCCATTGAAGCTCGCTTCATAACTAGCTTCTGGGCATGCGCGGGTGTAAAAACGTCTTTTTAAACTACGCTTTTTGCTACACACGGTCAATTTCTGTGAAGCAAAAAACGACGTTTTGAAAAACGACACATAAAATTGAAGCATGCTTCAATTTTTTTTGGTCGTTTTTTACAAGACATAAAACAACGTTTTCCCCCACACACGGTCAATTAAAGTGAAGTTTTTAAAAACGTCGTTTTTTTTCATCACATAAAGTGATGGTGTGTACGCGGCATTAGACTTTCCCTATGCAGCAGATTCCAGCAGCCTTTCCTTCCCTATCTAGAGTGAAGCAGAGTGACGATCTGTGCTGTGTGCCTCTATCTAATATAGAGGCACGTCACATGATGGGTCACATGCTGCACTGGCCAATCACAGCCATGCCATAAGTAGGCATGGCTGTGATCAGTTCCAAGTCACAGTAGTAACACGAATGGCGAAACGCCGTGCAGCGCGCCAAAACATACCCGAACTCCGAACCCGGACCTTTTCCAACTATTCAGGTTCGGGTCCGGGTTCGGGAAAAACCCAAAGTCCGTACCGAACCCGAACTTTACAGTTCGGGTTCGCTCAACCCTAATTACAAGGGATGTTTACATTCCTTGTAATAGGAATAAAAGTGGTCAAAACATTTATTTTTGGGGAAAAACATGTCAAACTAAAATAAATAAAGAAAAATGAACAATAAAAAAATAAAAATAAATGTAAAGCGCCCCTGTTCCCGTGTGCTCGTATACAGAAGCGACCGCACTCGTAAGTCCAGCCCACATATGAAAACGGTGTTCAAACCATACATGTGAGGTATCGCTGCGAACGTTAGAGCGAGAGCAATAATTTTGGCCCTAGACCTCTTCTCCATCTAAAAAGATGTAACCAGTAAAAATATTTAAAGCGTCACCTATGGGAATTTTTAAGTAGCGAAGTTTGGCGCCATTCCACAAGCGTGTGCAATTTTGAAGGGTGACATGTTGGGTATCTATTGACTTGGCGTAACTTCATCTTTCATAATATGCAAAAACATTGGGCTAACTTTAATGTTTTTTTTGTTTTTTTTAAGCACAAAACCGTTTTATTTCCAAAAAAAAGCGTTCGAAAAATTGCTGCGAAAATACCGTGCGCGATAAAAAGTTGCAACGACCGCCATTGTATTCACTAGGGTCTTTGCTAAAAAAGCATATATAATGTTTTGGGGTTCTATGTGATTTTCTAGCAAATAAATGATGATTTTTCCATTTAGGAGAGGAATGTCAGAATTGGTCTGGGTGTTCCAGAACGCCTGATGGTGCTCCCTGCATGTTAGGCCTCTCTATGTGGCCACGCTATGTAAAAGTCTCACACATGTGGTATCGCCATACTCGGGAGGAATAGCAGAATGTGTTTTGGGGTGTGATTTGTGGTATGTATATGCTGTGTGTGAGAAATAACCTGCTAATATGAACATTTTGTGAAAAAAAAAAATCTTGATTTTGCAATGAATTGTGGGAAAAAATTACAACTTAAAAAAACTCACCATGCCTCTTTCTAAATACCTTGGAATATATTTGTACTTTTCTGGCATGTTAGGGTCTCAAGAAACGAGAGAGGCTGTCAGTACTTCAGGTGTGATCAAATTGATCAATTTTCAGTAATTGGTGCCATAGCTTGTAGACCCTATAACATTCACCCAGACTAAATAATAACCAATTTTTTTTTTTTTTTAACCAAAGATATGTAGCAGTATACATTTTAGGCCAAATTTATGAAGAAAATTTTCTTTTTTGCAAAATTTTATAATAGAAATGAAGAAAAATTCATTTTTTTACAAAATTTTCGTTCTTTTTTCATTTATAGCGGAAAAAATAAAAACCGCAGAGGTGATCAAATACCACCAAAAGAAAGCTCTATTTGTGGGAAAAAAAGGACAACATTTTAATTTGGTTACAGTGTTGTATGACTGAGTTATTGTCAGAGCACCGAAAGCTGAAAATTGGTCTGGTCATTAAGGGGGTTTACGTGCCTGGTGGTCAAGTGGTTAATCCAGAAGGTGTCATGTTTTTAATCTAGGTTAAGGGTTATGTAAGGTGGTTTTATTTTAAGGGGGGTAATGAGCTAGGACTCTAGCAGTGCACCAGTCATGCATAGATTGCATTAAGGTGAAAAAAAAAATCCTTTACAACTCCATTTTAATCATTAAAATTATTAAGAAAAAGGTAAAATAATATAAAGGAACACATTGTATTATGAAATTGGTAAAAAAAAATACGAAAAATACTTCTCCAATGACCAATGCTCTTTTAAAAAAAGTCTTAGATTATTTCTGGGAGCACATATGCACTTTATCTACTTTTTTGGTAAATGATTGCATTCCCCCCAGTGACATGATCCTTCTGTTTATTAGTCCCTAGAGGTAAGCCACTAATATCGTCTTGTTGATGAAAAAGGACAGAATCACTGGGAGCATCTTTTGTCCCCTGATCACAAACAGTAGCTGTGATTGGCAGTTGTGTAGGGGCAGTGGGAAGGGCTTACCGTAGTCTGGAAGTATATTAGCTGGGATTTAACAGGTCAAGCTGAAAAAGTTTAAAGGAACATCTCTCAACTAATAGCACTTGCGGAACAACAGCAGGAACAGATAAAGTGATGGAGAGCAGATTGCTGTGCTGGGAACCTGAGAAAGAGCTCAGAGCACAGGCTGATCCTGTCCTTTTGCAGAGCAGGGTCCTGGAGAGGCTGCTTACAGCTCAAGAGAGATACACCCCATCCCCAACTTACTTCCAGTGTGTACAAAGAGAGATGCATCCCTACATGAGGAAAATGTTGACCAGCTGGATGCTGGAGGTAAGACAACCAAAGGATTTTTCCAGCTGAACTTTAAATTTTGGAGCATTTGTTCGATTTTCTAATGGATAGAAGGGTGAAATTGGCATTTGTTTTTAACTATAATGATGAGAAAATTCAAATCTGGATATAGTAAACTGAAATGTATTTAATGGCAAAGGGACACATCTCTTTAAAAATATTTTCCAACTTAGTATGCTGTACGTACATTAAAGTGGTATTGAACATAAAAACAAAAATGTACTGCATTGCAGCTTTTTTCCTTTATTGTTTATTATTATTGAGTGTGGAAGATATGTATTAATTTTTCTGTACATTTTAAACAAAGCCTGTTATGAAGAAAATATGGAGGCTTCCTGACTTTTTCAAAATTCCAATTGCCTGGCTGTCATCCAGACAGTTCTGTTTCAATGCTTTGAATCAATTTTCATTTTTCTCTGATATTCCTTTGTATGCATAAAAACTCCTGATCTGCATACTTGCTCCAAGTTAGGAACTCTGGGGCTGACTTACTAAAGGCAAATAGTCTGTGCACTTTGCAAGGGAATGTTGTGTACTGGAACATCACTTTCCAAAGAATACTTAATCACTTGGGAGGAGAATAAAAAACAGTGGGCCAGATCCTCAAAAGGGATACGCCGTCGTATCTACTGATACGCCGTCGTATCCCTGTTTCTATCTTTGGAACTGATCCACAGAATCAGTTTCCAAGAGATAGACAGAAGATCCGACATGTGTAAGGGACTTACACTGCCGGATCTTAGGATGCAGTACCGCATCCGCCGCTGGGGGCATTTTGCGTCGAAATGCCACCTCGGGTATGCAAATTAGCACTTACGGAGATCCACAAAGCTTTTCAGCTTCGTTTTTTCTCCGTAAGTTTTAGTTTGCAATCGTAAAATTAGGGCTGCTTTTACAAAGTGTAAACTGTTTACACCTTGTAAAAGCAGACCCTTCTGTCCAGCGACGCGTTTTTTTTTTTGTTTTAAATTTTTTTTTTTTCGCCGTATCTTTTTTTTTTTTCGACGCAACTTTATTGACCCATCGCGATCCACAAAGCTCGGCGTAACGTAATTTCGCGCTATGCACGTCGGGAAAATGACGTCACGAGCATGCGCAGTACGGCCGGCGCGGGAGCGCGCCTAATTTAAATGGGAATCGCCCCCATTTGAAGAGGAACGCCTTGCGCCGGCGGAATTTAAGTTACACAGCCGAAAATTTCTAGGTAAGTGCTTTGTGGATCGGGCACTTAGGTAGAAATTTTAAGGCAGTGTAACTTAAATGGGAATTTCTACGTTACGCTGGCTCTTTGTGGATCTGGTCCAGTATTTTTGCTTGCACATGATTGCATGATGAAAGTCAGCAAAGCCTAACCTTATTCACTAAGCTAACAGTAAATTCCCTTGCTAAGTGATAAGCCTATTTGCCTTTAGTGAATCAAAACCAGAAAGTACAATAGATCAGCATAACAGCAGGGCAATTTCAGGAGCAATGGTAGCCCATGTAAATCTATTTTAAGAGTATGTGTACAATTAAAATATGGTCCCTGCCATTCCTGACTTATTTTTAAAAGTGCAGGTTCCGAGGCAGTCATCTTTATGCTGATTTCAGTACCTACTGAGTTATTGACCTGGAACAAGCATGTATGATGGATGTTCATACTTTTCTGACATTCCAGATTAGTAACTCACTAGACAATGAAGCCAAGGTCAATATGGAAACCCACAGAGCATGCACCTTTAAGAAAGTCAGCAATGACATTTGTCATATTACTATTCTCACAGAATTGTAAACAATTATTTTTACCTCATATATATGTGGTAATTTTTTGTACCAGGTCTGTGAAGAGAGGTGTGGAGAACAGGTGTTCCCCTTGGCTGTAAATTGCTTGGACCGGTTCCTGTCTCTGGTACCTGTAGAAAAGAGGCGACTTCAGCTCCTGGGTGCAACTTGTCTTCTGCTTGCTTCGAAACTGAAAGAGACCCAAGTAATAACCACTGAGAGCCTGTGCATGTATTCCGACTACTCTTTCACTGTCACAGAGCTGCGGGTAAGTACCAGTTATAGGGGAAAGGGGAATAGCCGCTCCAGGTGGGAACCCAGACGAACATCCACCGTTGCAGACAACTCAGGTGCAGGCAATGCACTTGGCAAAGCAGGAACAAAGATTGTCTATGGACAGCTGCACACTGAACAAATTGTAGCCTTTATTGAAAAAAGGACAGCACTACAAGTCACAGCAACATAAAATAAAACCCGACTCCTGACACGTTTCGCACCAACACTAGTGCTTAGTCATTATGACTAAGCACTAGTGTTAGTGCGAAACGCTTCAGCAGTCAGGTTTTATTTTATGTTGCTGTGACTTGTAGTGCTGTCCTTTTTTCAATAAAGGCTACAATTTGTTCAGTGTGCGGCTGTCCAGAGACAATATTTGTTCCTGCTTTGCTAAGTACCAGTTATAGACTGATTAATGGGCCAGTACCCAGCACAATTTATTTTTGCATTGCATTTAGATGACTGAGGCATTTCAGGTCTGAAGAGGTGGAATAATTCCTATTTTAAACAAAATATTTTAAAATAAAGAATAGTAATAAATAGAGCTGAGGTTGGAATTCACAGATACCACGAGTTTACAGCAAATCCTGCATGGTCATGGACCCAGCGAATTATTGATGTGACCATGATGCACTGACTGGCCTTTGAACTTTGGTCAGCTGGCTTAGAAAGGCTAATAAGTGGACTTTTGCATAAGCCCCTTTGCTATAAAAGGGGGGTTACCAACAGCCATATTGACAATGTGACAGTTTGCTTTAGCTGTGATAGGGAAAGCTGCTGACATACTGAATAGGGAGAGATTAGTGTAGAGCTTGTAGACACTGGCAGGCCTGTAAAAGTATATGTAAACCCTTACTGAATGGCATGCCAGGAGCAAAATGCTCACCACTGCACCCCTGGGATACCGGGCATTAACCAGTTAAGCCCCGGACCAATATGCAGCCTAAAGACCCAAGGTGTTTTTACAGTTCGGGACTGCGTCGCTTTAACAGACAATTGCGCGGTCGTGCGACGTGGCTCCCAAACAAAATTGGTGTCCTTTTTCCCCCCACAAATAGAGCTTTCTTTTGGTGGTATTTGATCACATCTGCGGTTTTTAGTTTTTGCGCTATAAACAAAAATAGAGCGACAATTTTGAAAAAAATTCAATATTTTTTACTTTTTGCTGTAATAAATATCCCCCAAAAACATATATAAAAACATTTTTTTTCCTCAGTTTAGGCCGATACGTATTCTTCTACCTATTTTTAGTAAAAAAAATTGCAATAAGCGTTTATCGATTGGTTTGCGCAAAATTTATAGTGTTTACAAAATAGGGGATAGTTTTATTGCATTTTTATTAATTTTTTTTTTTTTACTACTAATGGCGGCGATCAGCAATTTTTTTCGTGACTGCGACATTATGGCGGACACTTCGGACAATTTTGACACATTTTTGGGACCATTGTCATTTTCACAGCAAAAAATGCATTTAAATTGCATTCTTTATTGTGAAAATGACAGTTGCAGTTTGGGAGTTAACCACAGGTGGCGCTGTAGGAGTTAGGGTGCACCTAGTATGTGTTTACAACTGTTTGGGGGTGTGGCTGTAGGAATGACGTCATCGATCGTGTCTTCCCTATAAAGGGAATGACGCGATCGATGCGCCGCCATAGTGAAGGACGGGGAAGCCGTGTTTACACACGGCTCTCCCCGTTCTTCAGCTCCGGGGAGCGATCGCGACGGAGCGGCTATAAACAAATAGCCGCGCCGTGGTCCCGGATCGCTCCCCGAGCGGACCCGACCTCCGCATGTAGCGGGGGGGGTCCCGATCGGACCCCCCACCCGCTAATAGGCGAGGACGTACGTGTACGCCCATGTGCCTGTACGTGCCATATTGTGGACGTATATGTACATGCGGGGGTCGGGAACTGGTTAAATTAACTATATTTAAAAGTTAAATAATCAAATACCCATCCAAAATATGGAAAATTGTACATTTACATAACCCTGCAAACCAGTGGTGTATTTAGGTTTTGTGCTGCCCTAGGCCAGACTAAACTTGTGTACCCCTTAATTTAAATATGACCCACCCCTTCCTGTTAAGGCCACACCCTTTTCTGTTTAAGACCCACCCTGAAATTTTCGAGTGGGGACACTAGTTCTTAGGGGCTGGGGGGGGCAATGGATTCCCTAATTTGCATAGCTTTCCTCACTTCCTGTTTGGCTATGGGGCAGGAAGTGAAGGGAAATCCCTGCAATGGGACAGGGAGGTTAAAAAATCAACTGACAGGGGCTATAACCCTCCCTTACTCTATCCAAAATGAAAAAAGAAAAAAAATGTTGCCTATAGTTCTACTTTAACCACTTAAGGACCGCCTCATGTACATATACGTCAGCAGAATGGCACAGGCAGGCACATGTACGTATATATACGTGCCCTGCTTGACGTGGGTCGGGGGTCCGATCGGGACCCCCCCCCCCGTACATGCGGTGGTCCCCGTGGCTTCAGGAGCGATCCGGGACGACGGCGCGGCTATTCGTTTATAGCCGCTCCGTCGCGATCGCTCCCCGGAGCTGAAGAACGGGGAGAGCCGTGTGTAAACACGGCTTCCCCGTGCTTCACTGTGTTAGCGCATCGATCGCGTCATTCCCTTTATAGGGAAGACACGATCGATGACGTCATTCCTACAGCCACACCCCCCTACACTAGTAAACACACACAAAGTAAACCCTAACTCCTACAGCGCCCCCTGTGGTTAACTCCCAAACTGCAAACTGTCATTTTCACAGTAAAGAATGCAATTTAAATGCATTTTTTGCTGTGAAAATGACAATTGTCCCAAAAATGTGTCAAAATTGTCCGAAGTGTCCGCCATAATGTCGCAGTCACGAAAAAAATTGCTGATCGCCGCCATTAGTAGTAAAAAAAAAAAAAATGCAAAAAAACTATCCCCTATTTTGTAAACACTATAAATTTTGCGCAAACCAACCGATAAACGATTATTGCGATTTTTTTTTACCAAAAATAGGTAGAAGAATACGTATCGGCCCAAACCGAGGGAAAAAAAATGTTATATATGTTTTTGGGGGATATTTATTATAGCAAAAAGTAAAAAATATAGCATTTTTTTCAAAATTGTCGCTCTATTTTTGTTTATAGCGCAAAAAATAAAAACCGCAGAGGTGATCAAATACCACCAAAAGAAAGCTCTATTTGTGGGGAAATAAAGACGCCAATTTTGTTTGGGAGCCACGTCGCACGACCGCGCAATTGTCTGTTAAAGCGACGCAGTCCCGAACTGTAAAAACCCCTTGGGTCTTTAGGCAGCATTTTGGTCCGGGGCTTAAGTGGTTAAGCACAATATTGAAAATTTTAGAGAGAGGACTAAGAAGATATAACCATGCAGCAGAAAACATATAGCACAGTGAGGAAGATTTGTGGTCCAGGATGATAGGACAATCAAACTTAGAAGCAGCTTGCGTTACACTAACAGTGTAGCGCAAGGCGGCGGGCACTCTTTCTGTGCTGCCCCCCCTGCAAATTGCTGGCCTGGGCCTTGTTGGCCTAGGCCAGGATACAGCATTGCTGCATACAACTAAAAGTGTATTTAAACCCAATAGCAAAAATGTTATAAATTGCAGCTTACCATGTGGTGGCCCTATTAGTTTGTTTTTAGTTGTTTCCTTTATTTTCACCTGTTTATCTGGCCAGTAAGTATGCTATCTTTCAACTTCCACTTACAGACCAAGCTGTTCAGCAAAAGTGGCAGTTACAGGGTTGAGGGAAACACTTTTAACACTGACAAGGGAACTTACATTGCTAGCTTTTATTCATTTATGTAAAAGCTTTATCCCAAAAGGGAAAAACTGTTGCTGTAACTGCTTAAAAAGTCTTAGCTGGAGTTAGGTTTTAATTTTATAGTCAAGTCCATCCAAATTTACATGTGTGTCTAACACTACCCTCTCCCCAGATTGACAATGCTGCTGTCCATGGGGGTCTCCGTTGTTCCCCCATTACGTGGAGACACCCCAAGACAGAGTGTGTTACTGGTGTGATAACTGGGTGAAAATAAAGAGAAAAACCTGTATCCACCACATTTACATATTGGTAAACTGGAAAAAGCCGAAGGTGCAAAACAGTAATTAAAAGGCAAATTTTCATACATTTGTTCTGAAATGATCTTCCCTTGTCTAGTCAATGGAACTGCTGGTCCTGAACAAGCTTCAGTGGGACATAGAAGCAGTGACACCGAGAGACTTTCTTCCGTATTTCCTGGCACTGCTGAGGCTTCCAGCAGAGAAACTGCAGCAAGTCAGGAAGCACTCAGAGACCTTCATTGCACTGTGCACCACAGGTGAGTGCAAACATGATAGCCCAATAATCAGTGTCTTTTGTCATATTACACCTTTGCTCTCTTGTGATTGCATTTTCATGCATATAGTTTATACTATAGACTAAGGATGAGCTCTGGCGTGTTCGCATAGAACACGTGCAGAGCCCGCCAGGAAGTGTGCACGGCGCTGCGCTAATAACCGCCAGGGAGACATTTCACGATCCCTGCAGCCGAGCATCGGGACAATGTCGATCTGGCTGTGATTAGCACAGCGTCGTGCGCACTTCCTGGCGGGCTCTGCACGTGTTCTATGCGAACACGCCAGAGCTCATCCTTACTATAGACTAAATTGTCAGTACAGTATTTCCTTTTTCTATACTTATTGTATAGAACAGGTTTAGAAGAGTGCCAGGTTTAGAAGTAAATCACAACACCGGGTGAATATTAAGAAGTTTACTGAAGCACTTAGTTCACAGGTAAAAATACATCATGTTTTGGGGAACTGCCTCCCCCTTCATCATCAGGGGGCAACATAGGAAGGGGGAGGCAATACCCCCAAACAATATATTGGATTTTTATCTGTGTCTAAGTGCTTCAATAAACCTCTTAATATTGACGTACTTGGTGCTCCTCTAAACTTGCTCTATATCTTCAAAAAGAGCTTTTCACAGTCACTTCCATAAAGGCAGCAGCCAGTGATCTAAGCCACTGAACCCTCTGAAGGTTCAACCAGCCACAATTTCCTTCACTGAGCCGGCAACCTAACACAGATGCAGCGCTGTCTTAAGGCCCATGCACACGATCTGACTTTTTGACAACAGTCCGACGGACATGTTTTTTCAGACAATCCGACCGTCTGTATGCTCCATCGGACAATTGTTTTTTCAATGGACAAATGTTCACTGTGCATGTTCTCAAACTTTCTGGCAACAAATGTCCGATTGAGGATCATCCGATCGTGTGTACACAAGTCCATCAGACTAAAGTCCAAAGTACAAACACGCATGCTCTGAACCAATGCTAAACATCAGACAACAATAGCAGAAGTTGCCCAAAGGGTGCTGGTAAAGAGCTGAAAAGCCATGTGATTTGGTGAATGTTGGCTGAAAAAGTTCTGCCATGTGTATGCATACCAAAATTTTTACGCACACATTTGAATACTTGTTCCATGTCAGAAACTCAGAAATCAAAGCACTAGCATGTCAGCCAGGAAATAGTATTATCAAAAGGGGGATCAGCATTGCCATTTCTCATTCTTTTCCACTGGCGTAGTCTCTATAAATTCAGCAATAAAAGCTGAGAGTACAGCCTCATACGCACAATCGTACTTCCAACCAACTTTTCCATGGATTTTGGCCCGAATGGGCAGTGGCCGTGAACTTGTTCTGCATACACACGGAACTACATTTTCAGCCAACATTCACCAAACCCCGTGGTTTTTCAGCTTTTACCACCACCCTTTGGGAAACTTCTGCTATTGTTGGCTGATGTTTAACATTGGTTCTGAGCATGCGTGTTTGTACATCGGATTTTAGTTGGACCAACTTGCGTACACACGATTGGATAAACCGACGTAACAGATTTATTACCCAACAATTGGTGAGCATTAAGAGCCAACTTTTGTTGTTAATTCAGCCAATAATTGTCTGATAGAGCATACACTAGGTCGGACCCAACACGTCCGTCATCTGATTATGGCCATGAAGTTGGATCGTGTGTATGAGGCTTTAAAGTTACAGGCACAATGACTTCTAATCATTCCAGGAATGCTCAGGTCCTTCACTGAACATTTTTTTATATCATTTTTGGTGTGCATTTAATTGATGGTTTATACAGTCATGGCCCAAAATTGTTGGCACCCCAGAAGTTTTTCCAGAAAATCGTGAGGCTGCATTGTTGGCACGATAAGGCTGCAGGTGGGCACAGTGAGGCTGCAGATGGGCACAGTGAGTCTGCATTATTGGCAAAGTGAGGCTGCAGGTGGGCACAGTGAGGCTGCATTGTTAGACACAGTGAGTCTGCATGGTGGACACAGTAAGGCTGCAGGTGGGCACAGTGAGGCTGCATTTGATGGCACTGGTAAGGCTGCATTGATCTCTTGTATAATGTCCGCAGTCTCTGATCATCTCCTGTACAGTGTCTGTAGTCTCTGACCATCTCCTGTATTATGTGTGTGTGTGTATGTCTAGTATATATAAATATACTCTGCATTCAGTGTAGCATATATATACAGTGCATTCTGCAGTGTACGGTATATAATACCCTGTTTCTCCTAAAATAAGCCCTATCCCGAAAATAAGACCTAGCGTGAGTTTCTGGGATGGCTGCAATATAAGCCCTACCCCAAAAATAAGCCCTAGTTAAAGTCCTTGTATAAACATGTAATCCATTCTGTAAAAAGATTATATAATGTGCAGTGTGTCTCCCTTTTGTAACTTTATTGTGGAAAATACCTTATTTAAAGCACTGCTGGGCGCTCACGTGACCTGCCAGAGCTCTTCTCCTCTCCTCCCGGCTGATGTCAGCTGTTTTTTTTTAATAAAACTTTATTAAGCCCCTACCCACTGCAGTACTCAGAGTGGGGCTGACGTCATTGGGGATCTTGGTCCCTCCCTCTGCAGTATTTGAGCTCCAGCAGGTCACGTGAGAGGCAAGCGGCACTGTAAATAAGGTATTTTCCACAATAATGTTACACAAGGAGACACACTGCACATGATATTATCTTTTTACAGAACGGGTTACATCATTTTATAAGGTCTTTAAACAAATAATTATTTTTGGGATTACAGAATTTCACAATGCTCCTCCAGAGCAGACAGGGGGAGAAACTTTTTTGTACATACCATAAATAAATAAGACATCCCCTGAAAATAAGCCCTAGTGTGTTTTTTTAGCCAGAATTAATATAAGACCCGGTCTTATTTTCGGGGGAACACGGTACACTTCAGGTGTGGTGTATCAATGTCATGGATCCGCAGTAATGTTTGTCTGTCAGCTTAAATGTGTTCAGCTTGATAGACCAGCTGCTAGGGTGACCACATTTCCAAACTGCCATTCAGGGACAACCCCCCCTCCCCTAAAAGATTATTTTGTACATATTTTTTTGTCGATTTTTTGGGGGCAGGGGCGTATGAAATCAGCGGGCCCATGTGCAAGATCAAAACTGGGCTCTAGGCATCAAGAAGAATAACAATATGGCGCGCAAAGTGCGTTGTGGTGAACAGTGGATATGTCTTAAATTGTGCTAAATATTGGCTTAAAGGGGGTGTTGTTAAAGAGAGTCTGAGATGACTTATATAGACGTATATGTTGTTAAAGAGAGTCTGAGATGACTTATATAGTGCAGAATGTGGTAGTGTTAAATAGGGAATGCAGAGTGTATGGTGGTGAGTAGTATGTACAGGAGAGGAGTGCGGAATGTACGGTGGTGGGTAATATGTACAGGAGAGGAGTGAGGAGTGTATGGCGGGGAGTAATATGTACAGGAGAGAAGTACGGAGTGTATGGCGAGGGATAATATGTACAGGAGAGGAGTGCAGAGTGTATGGCGGGGGGGGTAATATGTACAGGAGAGGAGTGTGGAGCGTATGGCAGGGGTAGTTGGTGGAGAGAGGAGGAATAGTGTTTGGGTTTGGCTTGAACAACAGGTGGCATCCCTAGTGACAGTCCCCCACTTGTCTAGTGGTGACGGGGTGCAGGGCAGCGGAAGCAGAGCTAAAGCTGCAACAGCATCCTGAAACATCAAACGGCGGCCCCGGTGAGCAGCACAAGGCTGGCTAGAACAAACAGCCCAGGAGGGAGTGGGAGAAGACCTCACCCTGACCTGAGCAGTAGTGGGTGCAGCATCCCCCGGCAGTAATTCAGGTACAGATACATGGAGACATACACCACAGGCTAGACCGGGCTTATGTCAAGGCTGTGGCAGCAGTAGTGGAATAGGGCAGCCATGAGGTGGGTGGTGTGCTCTGCCATTTGTATTTCTCACAGAAAAGTATTGCAGTAACACATGTTTTGCTATACACATGTTTATTCCCTTTGTGTGTACTGGAACAAAACCAAAAAAAGGAGGAACATAATGTCACAAACAACTCAAAAATGGTCTGGTCAAAATTCTTGGCACCCTTAACTTAATATTTGGTTGCACACCCTTTGGAAAAAAATAACTGAAATCAGTCGCTTCCTATAACCATCAATAAACTTCTTACACCTCTCACACAGAATTTTGGACCACTCTTCCTTTGCAAACTGCTCCAGGTCTCTCTTATTGGAAAGGCGCCCAACAGCAATTTTAAGATCTCTCCACAGGTGTTCAATGGGATTTAGATCTGGACTCATTGCTGGCCACTTTAGAACTCTCCAGCACTTTGTTGCTATCCATTTCTGGGTGCTTTTTGACGTATCTTTGGGGTCATTGTCCTGCTGGAAGACCCAAGATCTCGGACGCAAAGCCAGCTTTCTGACACTGGGCTCTACAGTGCGACCCAAAATCCTTTGGTAATCCTCAGATTTCATGATGCCTTGCACCCAGTGCCAGAGGCAGAAAAACAACCCCAAAACATAATTGAACCTCCACCATATTTCACTGTAGGTACTGTGTGCTTTTCATTGTAGGCCTCATTCCATTTTCGATAAACAGCTCTATCTTGGTCTCATCTGTCCACAAGAAGTTTTCCCAGAAGGATTTTGGCTTAAGTACATTTTGGCAAACTGTAGACTTGCTCTTTTATGTCAGCAGTGGGGTCCTCCTGGGTCTCCTGACATTGAGTTTCATTTCATTTAGATGTCGATGGATAGTTCACGCTGACACTGATGCTCCCTGAGCCTGCAAGACAGCTTGAATTTCTTTGGAACTTGTTTGGGGCTCCTTATTCACCATCCGGACTATCCTGCGTTGCAACCTTTCATTAATTTGTCTCTTCTGTCCACGCCCAGAGAGATTAGCTACAGTGCCATGGGTTGCAAACGTCTTGATAATGTTGCGCACTGTGAACAAAGGCAAATCTAGATCTCTAGAGATGGACAATTTTGGTCCTCAAGTCCTCAGACAGTTCTCTTCTCCTCTTTCTGTTGTTCATGCTTAGTGTGGCACACACAATGCAAAGACTAAGTGAACTTATTTTCTTTTTTATCTGCTTTCAGGTGAGATTTTTATATTGCCCACATCTGCTACTCACCCCAGGTGAGTTTAAAGGAGCATCACATGCTTGAAACAATCTTATTTATCCACAGTTTTGAAAGGGTGCCAAGAATTTTGACCAGCCCATTTTTGGAGTTTTGTGTGACATTATGTCCAATTTGCTTTTTTTCCTCCCTTTTTTTGTTTTGTTCCAATACACACAAAGGGAATAAATGTGTGTATAGCAAAACATGTATTACTGTAATACTTTTCTGTGAGAAATACTTGATTTTCTGGAAAAATGTATGGGGTGCCAACAATTTCGGCCATGACTGTATATAGAAATAAAAGCACTGATGGAGATTCATTTATTTTGCATTATTGCATCTAAAGGGAATCAGGGAACTAAGTTTTATTTTAAAAGGCTGCACAAACTGTTGGTGCTACATAAATCCTGTATAATAACTAATTTGCAAAGTTTTTGCTTTAGCTTCCAACAGATAAAGGGGATGGTTCAATTATCCTGCATCTAATTTTTAATATTTTTAAAAAGTTCATATAACAGATAAATATTTTTGAGCTGAAAAGTCTCATAAATTGGATTTTGTACAGTTTAAACTTTTTTATTTATGAGATTCATTACAAGCTGTCCCTTTTTTTTTTTTTTTTTTATTTGGTGATTTTTACTAACATGCCTATTGTCTTCGCTTTTCAGACTGTACTTTTATTGCACTACCTCCTTCTCTGTTATGTGCAGCTAGTTTAGTAGCTGCTGTGACTGGGCTGAGGCCGGAAAAATTGGGGATAGTTTATTCTAGTTTGACAATTACAAACTACCTTGCACAAGCCATCCACTGTGACCCGGTAAGATTTTTATTTATTTTTTGCCTCACATCCAGTTTCATATTTTTCCCCCTATTAAAGCGGGAGTTCACCCAAAAAAAAATTTTTAACCTTAGATTAATGCTCATTTTGTCAAGGGGAATCGGGTCGTTTTTTTTAAATCTAAGCAGTACTTACCGTTTTAGAGAGCGATCTTCTCCACCGCTTCCGGGTATGGTCTTCGGGACTGGGCGTTCCTATTTGATTGACAGTCTTCCGACAGGCTTCCGACGGTTGCACACATCGCGTCACGAGTAGCCGAAAGAAGCCGAGCGTCGGTGCGGCTCTATACGGTGCCTGCGCACCGACGTTCGGCTACTTTCGGAAAATCGTGACGCGATGTATGTGACCGTCGGAAGACTGTCAATCAAATAGGAACGGCCAGTCCCACAGCCCATACCCGGAAGCGGCGGAGAAGATCGCTTTCTAAAACGGTAAGTACTGCTTAGATTTTAAAAAAACTACCCGATTCCCCTTGACAAAATGAGCATCAATCTAAGGTTAAAAATTAACTTTTCGGGTGAACCTCCACTTTAACTTTTTGTCAGATGTTTTGCTATAGCTATATCTTTTATATTTTCTGATTTGTATATTTGTTATATATATATATATATATATATATATATATATATTTGAAAGATCTGTGAATTGTGTGTGTGTGTTGCCAAAACCACTTGGCACCTAGGGAGCCCCCAAATCCTTAGAACATGCTTTAAGGGTCACCTGTTTGCATCCTGTTCTGTGAAAATAGTGAGAACTTTGCACAGATTTACCCACATTGTCTGCCTTTTCCTTAAGTGCCTACCAGAATTTTCATACCCCAGGGCCTAAGGCACTGTGCTATATTCATAGGAACAGGATGCTACTCGGTGACCTTGAGACAGTGGCGTCACTAGGGTTGGTGTCACCTGGTGCGGTAAAATATGGTGTCACCCCCCCCAATAACATTTTTCAAATATTTTTTACCCTACTGTTTGCTCTCTGTTCTCCTTTCTTCCCCTTTTCTCTCTCTCCCTATCCATCTTTCTTGTTCGTTCTATCCCTTCTTCTTTCTCTCCATTTTTCTTTGTCCCCTCCCCCACCTCTCTTTCTCCAGAACCGGAAGTCACATCTCAGGAGCCTATAGGCCGGGGGCGTACCTAGAGCATTTGGCACCCGGGGCGGATCCAATATCTGGCACCCCCCCACGTTAAAATGTAAAAACACCCCACTGTGTCCCCTGCATACCTCTGCATCCTTCAATATCTTTTTGTTACTACTGTGTACCCCTCTCCACAACTGCACCTCTGGACCCCTTTACATTACACAGCACCCTGCACCTCTGGACCTCTTTACATTACACAGCCCCCTGCATCACTGGACCCCTTTAAAATTACACAGTACCCTGCATCACTGGACCCCTTTCAAATTACACAGCTCCCTGCATCACTGGACCCCTTTACATCTCACAGCCCCCTTCACCTCTGGACCCTTTTACATTACACAGCACCCTGCATCTCTTTACATTACACAGCCCCTGCACCACTGGACCCCTTTACATCACATAGCCCACTGCACCTCTGGACCCCTTTACATTACACAGCACCCTGCACCTCTGGACCCCTTTACATTACACAGCACCCTGCACCTCTGGACCCCTTTACATTACACAGCACCCTACATCACTGGACCCCTTTACATTACACAGCCCCCTGCATCACTGGACCCCTTTACATTAAACAGCCCCCTGCATCACTGGACCCCTTTAAAATTACACAGTACCCTGCATCACTGGACCCCTTTAAAATTACACAGCACCCTGTATCACTGGACCCCTTTAGATCTCATAGCCCCCTGCACCTCTGGACCCTTTTACATTACACAGCCCCCTGCACCACTGGACCCCTTTACATCACATAGCCCCCTGCACCTCTGGACCCCTTTACATTACACAGCACCCTGCATCACTGGACCCCTTTACATTACACAGCACCCTGCACCTCTGGACCCCTTTACATTACACAGCACCCTGCATCACTGCACCCCTTTTACATTACACAGCCACCTGCTCCTCTGCACCCCTTTACATCACATAGCCCCCTGCACCTCTGGACCCTTTTACACTACACAGCCCTCTGCACCCCTTTACATTACACAGCACCCTGCATCACTGCACCTCTTTTACATTACACAGCCACCTGCACCTCTGGACCCCTGCATGTTACACAGACCCCCCTTCAGTGCAGACACCCCCTCAGTGCAGACACCCCCCCTCAGTGCAACCCCCCCCTCAGTGCAAACCCCCTCGGTGCAACCCCCTAGTGCAAACACCCCCCCCTTAGTGCAAACCCCCCTTAGTGAAAACCCCCTCAGTGCAAATACCCCCTTAGTACATCCCCCCACCCCTTCAGTGAAATCCCCCCCAGGTGCAAACACCCCCCCTCCCCATGCAGTACCTCAGATCATCGCATGCAGCACCACGGCACATGGACAGAAGGTCCCCTCGGCCCCTCCCCCTCTGTACACACAAACAGAGAGGAGTGGGCTGTGCCTGTGTGCCGACCACCGCTAACAGCCCGTGGCTGTGAGAGGACTCCTCTTGTACCGCGGCGCTCGGCACTCCGATTCCGCGGCGCTCATCGCTGCAGTCGCGGGGGGGAGCCGCCCCCCCCCCCACATGTCAGCCTAAAAAAAGTTGTTGTTTTTTTTGTTTTTTTTAATCGGGATGGTGTCACCCCTCTAGCGGGTGTCACCCGGGGCGGCCCGCACCCCCCTAGCAACGCCTCTGCCTTGAGAGAGAGAAAGAGAATTTGCATACCGCGTAAGATTTTCCTGATGCGGAAAAGGTTCCAAGCAGGTACTGTATGCAGTGCCCAGGATTAATGTCTGGCAGGACAAGTAATGCAGTGGTCAGGATTGCTAGCAGCAGGCAGAGGTAGAGTCTGCTATCGAAGCAGGGGTCAGGGAAGATGGCAAACAGCCGTGTATCCATTATCTAGACAAGGTTCATGACAGGCATTAATCAGTTAGTAATTAGTATCCAGGCAAAGGGTAAGCGCAGACAACGATCAAAATAGTAATCCATTGTCCAGGCTAAAAGTCAGTAGGGGTAGACTCTAGAGACAATATAAGACTGACAGGGACTACAAGGCAAGGCCTGAGCTTACAAGGCGAGCCCTGGGCTTGTGACGTTTATCCACTTCCAGACCTTAGGTGTTTTTCAGATTTGGTGTTTGCAAGACTAAAACATTTTTTTCTGCTAGAAAATTACTTAAAACCCCCAAACATTATATATTTTTTTTTTCTAACACCCTAGAGAATAAAATAGTGGTCATTGCAATACTTTTTGTCACACCGTATTTGCGCAGCGGTCTTACAAGCGCACTTTTTTTGGAAAAAATTCACTTTTTTGAATTTAAAAATAAGACAACAATAAATTTGGCCCATTTTTTTTATATATTGTGAAAGATAATGTTACGCCGAGTAAAATGATACCCAACATGTCACGCTTAAAAATTGCGCCCGCTCGTGGCATGGCGTCAAACTTTTACCCTTAAAAATCTCGATAGGCGACGTTTAAAAAATTCTATAGGTTGCATTTTTTGAGCTACAGAGTAGGCCTAGGGCTAGAATTATTGCTCTCGCTCTAACGATCGTGGCGATACCTCACTTGTGTGATTTGAACACCGTTTTCATATGCGGGCGCTACTCGCGTATGCGTTCGCTTCTGCGCGCAAGCTCGTCGGGACGGGGCGCTTTAAAAACATTTTTTGGGGGTTTTCTTATTTATTTTTATTTATTTTATTACTTTTTACACTGAAAATAAAAAAATGTGATCACTTTTATTCCTATTATAAGGAATGTAAACATCCCTTGTAATAGAAAAAAGCATGACAGGTCCTCTTAAATATGAGATCTGGGGTCAAAAAGACCTCAGATCTCATATTTAGACTAAAATGCAAAAAAAAAAAAAAAAATTGGAAAATGTCATTTTTTCAAATGACAAAAAAAATAAAATGTTTCTTTATGAGGCTGGGCGGGACTGACAGTTTGACGTCACTTCTGCCCAGCAGAGCTATGGGGACGGGTGAAGGAGATTTTTCCTTCAGTCCCGTCCCCAGTCAGCTGCCAAACGGTCCCGATCGCCTCCGCCGCTACCGACGGCTACGGTAAGCGGCGGAGGGCGCGGGAGAGCGGCGGGAGCGGGGCGCCCCCGCCACCGATAACGGCGATCTCGCGGCGAATCCTCCGCGGAGACCTCCCTTAAAGTGTACAGGACCGCTCATGCTAAAGATGGATACCTCGGTTGTGGCAGCAGCTGCTGCCGTTACCGAGATATCCATCTTTAAAATTTGGACGTATATATACATGAGCAGGTCTGGAAGTGGTTAAACTAATCACCATAGTGACACCAGTGTATGGAAAGAGAGGAGGCTGGGCAGATAAAGCCAAGCTGCTGCCTAGCAACAAGGATGCTCTCTGAGGAAAGTACATTTGCCAGAAATTGAAAGAGAAGGCATGGCCAGCAGTACAGAGTCTCACTAGCCAGGGATGGAAGAGTTGCCATGCGGTATGTGCTACAAGGAGAGAAACTGGAGGAGTGGCAGCTGCAGGGTGTCTGGCATTGGCACTCCTAACATATACTTCTGTGAATGCTCAGGTTTATGTTCCAGACAGACTTCCCGCCACGTGACAGCCAAATGTCGGCCCCCCCATTGTCTTTTGAAGCACACGCATTTAACTGTTTAACAGGAGCATGGTAAAGCTAAAGTCAAGGATACCTCCAAGTTTTTGCTTTGGGGAGCTCAGAGGATAATTTGGGGTGAATGGGCCCCTAGAAACTAAAACAATTCAGAGTTATCTTTAAAGTTCTTTAAGAATGAATCATGTCACACTGCATGCAGCTAGAGAGGTCCATAGACTTTAATATCCATAGCTTGGGCACAGGTGCACTTTAACAAACCTAAACAAAAAACCTCTGTGTGGAATGAATGTGTAATTTCACGCGATGGGTGATAGTTGGTGGTAACAGAAATACACAGAGATCCATAGTTCTACTTAAAACCAGCCTCTCCTGCACATGGACAACCTGGGTTTCAGCCATCACAATCTGTCTCCACTCTTCATTGAAAATAGAAAAAAAATTCAGCCAAACTCCAATAAGCTCTTCCTCTATCCTTTTGGACTTCCACTATACTTGTGAGCAAGCCAGGAGTGGTGAAAGTTGTCAAGGAAGATTGGTTTTGGGTTGAAGACATCACTGTATACAGCAGTGGTGGCTGCCCCCCTAATCCATTTGCCCAGCCCCTAACCTACATGCAGGGCACCGTACGCATGGATTTTAGGAATCCTGATCAAACGGGTCTCAGGACTCCCTTCCTGTTCAGCCACGAGGAGAAGCAATGGCCCCTCTGCAAGCTGGAGCAAAGAGCAGCATGCCCCCGGAGGGAAGCGACAGAGCGGATGGATGCAGAAATTGCCCTGATTGCAGATAGGAGGATGTGAGTACCGAGGCCAGGCCTGTGCCTGGGGGGCTGGGTAATATGTGCAAGTGAGGGGGGCAGGATTGTTTGCCCCCCCTAAAATATTGAGCACCAGCCGCCACTGGTATACAGACAATTCACTGATTATTAAAAACAATGCAAGAAGAGCTAATTGGAGCGCAGCTGATTTTTTTTCCTATTTTCAAAGATAGTGGGTGGTATTTGATTACCTGTCCCTGGTTCTCCAAGAGAAAACTAAGAGTGGAACCCATTGTACAGGATCCCAAGAGTGACAACAATACTATCGTTAAGGTTTATGTCCAGTCATTACCATTAGAGCAGTAATTGTTGTTTGCACAGGTTTCCTTTTAAGGTACATGCAAGGTTTGTTTATCACATTTCTAACTTTTTTTTTTTTTTTTTGTCTGTGATCATAGAATATCCTGAGAATGTGTCAAGAACAAATTGAAGCATCCCTAGAGTCCAATCTCCAACAAGCCGAAAGAAACCAAGTACCAATCTCCAAGACTGTGGAGGAAATTGAACGGGCCAGTACCCCCACAGATGTTTTAGACTTTGACTTATAAACTGTTTAAAATGCTTCATTAGCCCAAAAGCTTTTATCATTTCTGTGCAGATTTCTAAAAATTACCCAAAAGCCACTTCTGTGTTAATCACAGATTTCCAACCACTTACTGACGCATGTTATTGATAATATCCTTCTTGAAATGCTAGTTGTATGATTTTCATTCTGATTAATCAATTTTAGTACTTTAATTCACTGACTCTGAATTCACTGACACTGAATATGTATGGCAATACAAAATTCAGTTTTTTTTCCAACTTCCATGTTTGCTTCATCCTAGTTACAGGTCTGTGACTCAGAAGTATATTAAACCGACATGGCCAGGCAACTAGCATTTCCAGCAGGAATTCAACAATGTCAGGTGTGTCTCATGACAGGTGCACATTAAACACTACCAATACAATTATAAGTGAGCTATTAATACACCCAAGTATCATTTCAGCTGTCCAAAAGTGTAAAGTCCACTGAGTGTGACATTTTGAATTTAAATCAAAAACTATGAAGCCAGATTTTGTAAAAATGCTTCTGCAGCCCCTTGTCACATGAATCTGGAGGTGAGAGATACTGTAGTGGGCTCAAATAAAGGGTTGGACTTAAAAAGTGAACAGTAAACAATACTGGCATCTTCAGGGATTTAGCTAACTGATCAGACATATGTCACTTTGCAAGTTAGACTTCATAGAAGTGTACATGTACAGCCCTCAAAATTTCCACTCGCCTGCTCGCATTTTGCAAATGGATTTTGAGGGCTGGCGAGTGTGGGAGTGATCTTAGGGGAAGAGAGAGGAGAGTCACCGCCACCGCATTGTTCAAAGCGCAGGGAATATAACAGCTTTCAATTCAATAGCTGTGTTCCCTGCCGCGTGCCGTTCCACGCGCTTTGAACAATGCGGCGGCGGCTCTCCTCTCTCTTACCCAGCACAGGTAGGCTGCACTGGGGACACGTGGCTTCACTGGGGACACGTGGCTGCATTTTTGGGCACGGATAAAGTTGTTGTTAATATGTATTTTTATAACTTCATTCTGCATAAAACATTTAAGTGTAATTTCATGAGATAATTTAGGAGGGCGTGTCTAGGGGCAGGACATGGTAGGGGTTGGGCGGGGCAACTGGTGGCGAGTAACCCTTGAGGCCTGGCTAGTAGCTCAGGACTTGAAATTTTGAGCCCTGCATGTAGGATAGTCTTGTGTTGGGACCCCATTATTTTACAATGTATCCTTTACAAAACACTTTTTAGACCCCTTTCACACTGGGCATTTAGGGTGCTTTGGCGTTAAAAAAAGCGCATGTAAAGCGCCTGAAAGAAGCCTCATCTGCAATCCCTATGTGAAAGCTGAGTGCTTTCAGAGCCCTTTCACAATGCCAGCACCTGAAAAACGCTGGTAAAGCTCCGCTAAGACCCCTTTCACACTGGGGCGTTTTTCAAGCGCTTTGGCATTAAAAAAAGTGCCTCAATGGGAAGGGGCACTTTAGGAGCAGTGTATTCACTGCTCCTAAAGCGCTGCAAAGAAGCTGCTTGCAGGACATTTTTTGATGCCCTGCCAGCGCAGCGCCTCAATGTGAAAGCACTTGGGCTTTCACATTGGGATTGCAGATGAGGCTTCTTTCAGGCACTTTACAGGCTTTTTTTTTTTAACGCTAAGACACCTTTCACATTGGGGTGTTTTTCAGGCGCTTTAGTGTGAAAGCACTCGGATTTCAGATGCAACTTCATTCAGGCTTTCGGGATTTGAAGCAGTGCATTGCGGGCAGTATTGCCGCGCTGTCCCATTGATTTCAATAGGCAGCTCTTTCACCGCTCCAAAGATGCGGCTAGCAGGTCCTTTTTTACCGTCCTGCTAGCGCACCGCTCCAGTGTGAAAGCCCTCAGGCTTTCACACTGGAGATAATGGAGCAGCACATTTAGGGCGGACTGCAGGCGCTATTTTTAATGCTATAGCGCCCTCAGTGTGAAAGGGATCTTATAGACACGATGGCAGCTACATAATAGGTGCATTTACACACCAAATAGCATGTGATGCTTTCAAATAATTATTTACATGGAAGAAATGGCCAGGAACAAGTGAAACCAAGATCAACAGTAACATGTTTGTTGTGATTTATTTATTTTATTTAATATTTATTTGTTATTGGTATTTTAATTTAAGCTGTTGAATATTTTTTTGTTTTTGTTATTAGAATTGTTAAATTATTTTGAGTTGAAGTGGTAGCAAAATATGCTTAAACGTTTAAATATGTTTAAACGTTGATGACAACCTGACTTGGTATTTCAGACACTAGTGCACAATTCAAGCTACATGTCTATGGTACCTGGTTGGTCAGTAGATTTACTATAAAGAATGGCAGAGTAACTCAACTGTAGTCTAACTTGTTAATCACTAGCTTCGCTAAATATTACATTGGCTATATTATTGACAGTCAAGATAAAATTTAGATTGATCCATATACTGTACATTTTAAACATACAGTATATGCAAAATTCTGAATTTCTGAATTCTATTTGTATTTATTTATAATGCCCTCTACAAACAGGTTGTAGGAGTTATATTTGTATTATACCTATTTATTGCAAAAAAAATTCTCAGCCAGACTCTGTTTTTGTAGTAAACAACAATTTTAAAGGCCTAGAGTAAAACTAATATAAGGCTGTACACAGGAGTGCATAAAGGGTCAGAGTACGCCGGCGTATCTACTGATACGCCGGCGTAATTTCAAATTACCCGCGTCGTATCTTTAGTTTGAATCCTCAAACCAAGATACGACGGCATCTGGGTTCGATCCGACAGGCGTACGGCTTCGTACGCCTTCGGATCGTAGAATACTTCGGCGTCCGCTGGGTGGAGTTTGCGTCGTTCTCCGCGTCGGGTATGCAAATGAGCTTTTTCCGACGATCCACGAATGTACGCGCGGCCGTCGCATTCTCTTACGTCGTCTCTAGTCGGCTTTTTCCGGCGTATAGTTAAAGCTGCTATTTTGCGGCGTATAGATAGACTTGCCATGTTAAAGTATGGCCGTCGTTCGCGCGTCAAAATCTGATTTTTTTTTTGCGTAAGTTGTCCGTGAATAGGGATGGACGTAAGTCACGTCTAAGTTAAAAAAAATGACGTCGTTGCGACGTCATTTCGCGCAAAGCACGGCGGGAAATTTCGAAATGGAGCATGCGCAGTTCAATCGGCGCGGGGACGCGCTTCATTTAAATAAATCACGCACCCTAATCGCCGATTTGAATTCCGCCGCCAGAAATACACTACGCCGCCGTAACTTACGGCGCAAAATCTTCCTGGATTCGACTTAAAGCCATTTGAAAAAGAGAAGGCCTATTTTAACGTGCATAAGTCGCAGGGTGATACTGCGGATGCACCAGTTTGAAAATGTGCCAACGCCCCGATATTAAGGGAATTTGAATGAAAGCTAATAGTTTGGGCTTTAAGGGCACACAGTACAATTTGTATGAAAAAACTAGAACATTTATTGGTATGAAATATCATAAAATCAGTTATAAACATAAAATCAAAATTAGAAATCAAGTCAATAGCTGGTACTACAGGGGTTATAACAACAATTATATAGTCTCAGTATACAAAGGCTTAATTAGAAAGCAAAGTTGAAGATACGATCTTATATTGTGTAACCCGAGTAGTACTCCGGAGGTTAATCTTCTACTACCAAGAAAAGGGGAACCCTAATAGCATTTCACCAAACTACACCATTCGTACTGCAATCAGAAATCAAAGACCCAGAGGGTCCTCCTTCCATTTTTGGACAAAACCCCATATGCTCCTCCAAAATATCAAGCATCCTACTTATTGTTTAGTAATTGAGCAAGCCCTAAAAGAATATTTAAAGCATAATACGAGTCCAGAAATATCCCCACTCACGCTTTAGGAAGCGCACAAACCAGTATTAAGAGGAACATTCCAACAACAATTAGGGATCCTTAAAAGAGAACGCAAACAAATGGCAAGACAACTAGAATAATCCAAAATAATCATACTCCCACCGCCAAAAATCGTCTTGACAAAGCGCGTTTAGAGTATGATCTATTCCTTACTGATTCAGCAGACAAAGCATTAAATAGAACTAAACATACATTATATAAGAACTCTAATAAACCTGGCACATTTTTAGCAAGAGCATTGAACTCTATTAATAAGTCCTTCAAACCTATCAAACTTAAAATAGCAAACAACATTATTACTAGTAACCCACTTAAAATAGTACAGAAGTTCAGTTCCCACCTAAAAACACTTTATTCAGAGGCTAATACATTTAATGACACGGAAGCAGACTCTTTCTTCTCACAAATCCAATTACCACAAATGAATGAAACTCAAAAAACACAACTAGAAAAACCAATCCCACAAGACGATGTAGCAGCTGCCATTAAAGAAGTCAAATTAAATAAGAGACCAGGACCTGATGGATTCTCAGCCCGATATTATAAAACTTTCAAGGACCTTATCTCCCCGAGGATTGCAGAAGCATTTAATGACTTACTAAAACAAAAAACCTTTAGGCAAGAATCATTGTTGGCCATAATATTTATGATCCCTAAACCACATTCGGATGACACCCTTAGTGCAAATTATCGTCCTATTTCCATGTTGAATACGCATATCAAAATACTAGCCAAAATATTAGCAAATCGCCTTAATAAAATCATTGGAACGCTGATTAATCGCGACCAAGTTGGTTTTATGCCTATGCGACAAGCAGGCGACAATATACGAAGGGCGAGCCTATTAGCGCACATAGCAAAGAGAGGTTAATGGAGGGCTTGCTCTACATGTTGCACGCTTGAACTAGCGCTTCCTCAGGAGCATAGATATTTGAATAGATAGGCCGCGTTGGGGGTAAGCAAACGACGGTCGTGTATTATCCCCACAATGGCTGTGTATAAAGACTAATACTGATCCAGCCTATTGTAGGGGTAGTATCATAAACACGAAACCAAAAAGGTAAAAGGTGTTGGGGCAGTCAATTGCTGGTAAGCAATAAATGTCAAATCCAGGGGTATAAACGTGCGGTAGTTCAGTGCTAGGTAGAATGGGCTGGACACAAATAGGCAAATGGTTAAATCTACCAAAGCAGCCTATGAATCCCCAATCGATAGAAAGAAGGAAATTGTAGACAAGGCTGACAAGACAGAGTCCTAAAAGCCCAGATTGCACAGGAGTCCGCACGTGTCCCCCAAGGAAAGGAATGACGCCAATACCTTTTTACATGTTGCGCGTTTGAACTAGCGCTTCCTCAGGAGCATAGATATTTGAATCTAGTAGAACATATATACAGGAAACAAAATAAGATAATCGACTTAAAGCCAGGTAAGATACGGCGGCGTAGTGTATCTCTGATACGATGCGCCTATCTAAATGTATGTGAATCTGGCCCAAAGTGTTTATGCATCCCATTCACATAGCATAACCGTAAAAAACATTTAAAAAAATTGCAGCTTTCTATTTATATCCAGAAACTCTAGAAAAAAATCTAAATTGGTTCACATTGTTTATGGGAGGATTTGACAGCTGTGTTTGCCATACTTATCCCTGTCTGTACTGTGCTGGCTGGCAGATCCCATTATCAGTTACAAACTAGATTTGAACAGTCTACCCTAACAAAGGGTTAAAGATTAGAAGCTGGTCATCTGAATCTATGTTAATGAGAGGAAGCTCAGCCGGTCCTTAAAGCAGAACTAAACCCTCCTAACCTTTTCAGCCTAGGAAGCTGCCATCTTAGCCACTGTATGATCTGCAAATGCCATGGTGCTACACATGTGATCAGTTATGACACCAGCAATTTGCAAAATTTGAGTTTAGTTGAGAGCAAAAGCAAATGTGACACTTAGCACTTCCATCATGCCAGGGATTTAGCTATTTTTTGAAACCGTTAATCAATGGGTTTAGGTCAACTTTAAATTTTCTGTTGGGACAGACTCTTAATGAACTTGTTCAGAAATGTTTGCAGTCAGCCATGACACCTCCTAAAAAATGTGTAAGACCCTGTTTACACCAGTGCGACTTGTCATGCAATATGACAGTTTAAAATTACATGACAAGACGCACCCTATTCGTGCCGAATCAGTGCGACTCCGACTTGCACTTGAAAAAGTTTGCTGCACTATTTTTGGCGATTTCATGTGCGACTTGCATAGACATCTGTGCATGAAGTCACCCAGATGTCGGCAAGCCTCACATGAAATTACACTGACTGGCAATCAGTGCGAATGGGGTTCAAAAGGTAAATTTTTATTTATTTATTTATTTATTTTAGGTACGCTTTGTAAATGGGAACATATAACCAACATGTAGAGGGTTTTCTCATAAAAGTGAAACTTCAAAGAGTACTCTAAATTTCCATACAATTTTGTAGATTTTGTACACTCCACATCGATAAATACTCGGATAAAAGAAATGAATTTTAAATTACTAGTTAAATGGTACTATGTCCCAGCAAAATTACATAAGATAAACCCCCAGGTGTCATCTTTATGCTGGAGGAAGTGTGGGGAGGTGGGAACCCATGCCCATATTTGGTGGCAGTGCCCCAAGATCCAACTATACTGGATGCAAATAATAGAGTTAATTAAAGAGATCAGTAAAACAGAGATTAGTCTAGACCCCTGGCAGTGTTTGTTTCACGCAACAGCTATACCCAGGAAAAAATATAAAACATCAATTACCCCAATCATATTAAATATAACAAAAATACTGATCCCGAAAAGATGGAAGGAAAAGCAGGCTCTGTCGATACGGGAATGGTTAAGGGAAGTAGAAAGGACAAGAAATATGGAGGAGGACCAGTACTGGGAACCTAACCAGAGAGAAGTCGGGATTTGGAGAGGTTGGGTGGATTTCAAACAATCCCAGCTCTACTTGGACTACATGAGCAGGGAAGACTGTTGTGAGTTTGGTAAAATTCAGACGTAGTGAGCCCTCCCCCCCCCCCATGGGAGAGGGAGGTGTTTTTTTTATTTTATTTTATTATTATTTTCACGAGTGGACCTGAAGGGCAAAATTGTTAACCATTCTCTCCCCCCTAAAATAATATACTTAGTCAAAGGGAGTAAACATAGGGTAAATTCACATAAAGACACTTTAATAGGAGATCACAAGGAGAATGTTTAAGAAAAGGGGATTTTTGTCCCCCCTAAAAAATAAATAGAAATACAGGAGTTATAGAGTATTAACTAGGGGATAAATCTACACGTAGTATTTCAACAAGATGGGGGATGTGGTGTGCTTTTTTTTTTTTTTTTAGGAACCACAGGGAATAAATAAAGAATTAAATATTGATTTAACACTCAATAGGATTGGGGAAGGGGGGTGTGTTGTGTTTTTTTTTCTCTTTTTCCTCCCCTTTTTCTTGGTATGGGGGAGGGAGGGGGGGGGACAAGAGAAGGGGGAGGGAAAAGGGAAGGAGGTAAATAAAAGGTGAAGGATAGACCCATATCGACAGTGCTGTTATTATTGTTGTTATGTATATTTATGTAGGGTTAAGTGTACTTAACCACTTACCCCCCGGACCATATTGCTGCCCAAAGACCAGAGTACTTTTTGCGATTCGGGACTGCGTCGCTTTAACAGACAATTGCGCGGTCGTGCGACGTGGCTCCCAAACAAAATTGGCGTCCTTTTTTTCCCACAAATAGAGCTTTCTTTTGGTGGTATTTGATCACCTCTGCGGTTTTTATTTTTTGCGCTATAAACAAAAATAGAACGACAATTTTGAAAAAAATGAATATTTTTTACTTTTTGCTGTAATAAATATCCCCCAAAAATATATAAAAAAACATTTTTTTTCCTCAGTTTAGGCCGATACGTATTCTTCTACATATTTTTCGTAAAAAAAAATCGCAATAAGCGTTTATTGATTGGTTTGCGCAAAAGTTATAGCGTTTACAAAATAGGGGGTATTTTTATGGCATTTTTATTAATATTTTTTTTACTAGTAATGGCGGCGATCAGCGATTTTTTTTTTTGGTATTGCGACATTATGGCGGACACTTCGGACATTTTTGACACATTTTTGGGACCATTGGCATTTTTATAGCGATCAGTGCTATAAAAATGCATTAGATTACTATAAAAATGCCACTGGCAGTGAAGGGGTTAACACTAGGGGGCGGGGAAGGGGTTAAGTATGCCTGGGTGTGTTCTTACTGTGGGGGGGGGGGGTGGCCTCACTAGGGGAAACACTGATCCTCGGTTCATACAGTGTATGAACCGAAGAAAAGCATTTCCCCTGCTGACAGGAACGAGAGCTGTGTGTTTACACACACAGCTCCCGTTCCCCGCTCTGTACCGAGCGATCGCGTGTGCCCGGCGGCGATCGCGCCCGCCGGGCACACGCACGGGAGTCGGGGGCGAGCGGGGGGCGCGTGCGCGCGCCTCCGGCGGCGCGCGTGCGCCCCTAGTGGCGGCTAAAGGGTAGGACGTCATAATACGTGATCTCGCCTAGGAGAGCCACCTTGTGGACGTATTATGACGGTGCGGCGACGGCAAGTAGTTAAACATGAACTCTGGTGCATGTCTAATGTAAATGTAATGTAATGTGAATTGTGTGTATGTTTTAAAGATTCTTTTGAATAAAAACAAACAGAAACAATACACTTCCATACAATTAAATACCAGGAAATGCATGTTTGGAAATAGACATGTTTGGAAAGGGTGCTTGCCTTCAGTTCTCACTTTACTGTATACAGCATTAATATAATTGAAAAAATTGCAATAACCTCTGAAGATGGGATTTTTTGGGAAACAAACAAAATGAGAAAAAATTGTGTCTATTGAAAAACAAACATTCATTTATTGTACAAAAGATAAATACATAGTCAAAAGAGATTGGATAATATTATGATTTTCAAACATTTAAAAACATGGAAATTGATAATCTGGATTATCTAGTGATACTGTCCATCTAATGCAGAACCCCCAGATCAACTGGTGGCAATTAAAGGCGGGTAATCCATGGTATTCAGGATTACCCGCTGGCCTATTTTACAGCCTTAATATATAGCTTGCAAGTGGACAAAACCATTGTGGTTGATTGTTAAACTATTATTTTGGGTTTCTGTACTATATGCTTTTGTCATATATGTTGGTTATTATTTGAAGCGATCCTATATTTATTTTAATTATTTTCTATTTTATGTTTCTATCTTTTTTTTTTTGTTTAGCAATTGCGCTATGGAAAAAGGTTCTACTCCTGCTGTAATTAATCTGATGTATTTTGCACTTTATAGGAGGAATTGTTCTTTTTAGAATTTTTTATTTGTGATCATGTGTATGAACTTTTTGTTAATAAATTGTTGAAAAAATAGGCTTGGTGTTTTTTTTTTTTTGTAATCTACGTGAATTTTTTTCATTAACCTTTTTTCTTAGTATAGATCTATGTTTGTCCTGAGCATGTTTGAAGCCAATTACATTTGACTGGCTCACTACTAAACAAGAATGCATACACACTTAGCATACACCACATATACTTCTAGCTGAGTTCTTTGCTAAAGCTAATTTATCACTAACCTTTGCCTAAAAGATAAACTCCAGACAGATATAAAAACACCACCATCTGACCTGTTATAGATCTATTAAACTATTAAAGGAAACTATTTAAGGAAACCTTGAGGCTGGGTTCACACCTATGCGAATTTGATGTGAGTTTTCCTGCATCCAATTTGCATAACAGGAGATTGTGACTGGCTCTCTATGGAGCCAGTTCACATATCTCCGTTTCAGCTGTGGAGTGGCTTGCACAGGAACACTGCATCTTTGGCTCAGTTTCAGGGCCGAATTCAGGCAAAAATTTGGCCATGATTCGTCATTGAAGTGGAGAACAGGGATGCACCGGACCCCTGCTGCGAGCCGCATTCGTCAGAGGTCACCCAGTCTTACAGAAATTAGTCTCGATGCTGAGACTCGGACCCTGGACACTTAGAATTCTGACTTTTCTTGTTGCATACTTGTTCTGAGTCAATAGTGCAAAGTACTGGGAGTGTGTCATTTTTGGAAAGAGGTCAAAAACAGTTTATCTATGTCTATCGGCACATGTTTTCTTTAAATCCATTTAAAAAGACAACTGGTATAAGTGCCAGAATTTTCCATTCACGTTGTTTCCTGTAATCCTCTGCATGGCTAGAAGAGAGAGGGTCTCAGTCAAGCATATTGCATTGTCCTGGCTATTAGTCTAATATGAGGAGCAGAGAGGACTTCATTAGTGTTCTGTTGCTTCTTCATTTTTTTTTTTTCTACATATTTTTATACATATCAGTCCATAGCAACCAGTCCATAGCAACCTGTCCATAGCAACCAGTCCATAGCAACCAGTCCATAGCAGCCAGTCTATAGCAACCCTCCATAGCAACCAGTCCATAGCAACCCGTCCATTGCAACCAGTCCATAGCAACTTTCTATAGCAACCAGTCTATAGCAACCCGTCCTTAGCAACCTGTCCATAGCAACCCTCCATAGCAACAGTCCATAACAACCAGACCATAGCAACCGTCCATAGCTACCAGTCCATAGCAGGCAGTCCATAGCAACCCTCCATAGCAACCATCCAAAGCAACCAGTCCATAGCAGCCAGTCCATAGCAACCATCCATAGCAACCCGTCCATAGCAACCCATCCATAGCAACCCGTCCATAGCAACCAGTCCATAGCAAATCCCCTCCCACACAAGGCTGAGGGGATTTAGCTCTGTTTTTTTAGGCTCTGCGTAACTTCTGCATACTAGCACGCCCTGCATATAGCAACCATCCATAGCAACCAATCCATAGCAACCATCCAAAGCAACCAGTCCATTGCAGCCAGTTTATAGCAACCCTCTATAGCAACCAGTCCATAGCAACCATCCATAGAAACCTGTCCATAGCAACTCTAAATAGCAACCAGTCCATAGCAACCCATCCATATCAACCAGTCCATAACAACCAGTCCATAGGAACCCTCTATAGCAACCAGTCCATAGCAACAGTCCATAGCAACCCTCCATGGCAACCCATCCATTGCAACCAGTCCATAGCAACCAGTCCATAGCAACCGGTCCATAGCAACCCTCCATAGCAACCAGACCATAGCAAGCAGTCCATAGCAACAGTCCATAGCAACCAGTCCATAGCAACCCTCCATAGCAACCAGTCCATAGCAACCCTCCATAGCAACCCTCCATAGCGACCAGTCCATAGCAACCCGCCCATAGCAGCCAGTCCATAGCAACCCGTCCATTGCAGCCATCCATAGCAACCAGTCCATAGCAACCAGTCCATAGCAATACACAACCAGAAAATATGCAACAAATGCCAATTTTAACTTGAAGAAACAATACATCACCAGAAGATATGTGACAAATGCCGATTTCAACTTGAAGCAGAAGCAATACATCACCAGGATATACCATAATTGATCCTGCTTTCAGAAAACGTCAAAATAAGAATGAAATACAGACAATGGACTTGTGTCATGCGGAAAAGCAGTCAACCAGTGGACAACAGCCTAATGCAGACAGCTATATCCACTTTCCATGAATGGGCCAACTTTTGTGTGCATGATGTGTCATCGCACCCTTTTCCCTAACCAAGTGAAACATTGCATTCACAGCAATTACAAGAAGAATCTACACATTGTTGCTGCCTGTTTTGACAGGGAAATATGTCCATGTGTGCAACAATCACTGTCAAGGCCCTGAACAATGCACCGTACCAGATAAAAGGCCCAAAGAATGGATTTGTCACAACTGTGATTCACATTTAAAAGCAGGACACAAATCATCCATCGCTGTGGCTAAAAACATGGAGCTGGCGCCCATTCCTCCAGCAATATTGATACAAAAAAATCACTGGCGCTCAATGGGAAATAACTAATATCCCATGAAATACTTGAAACCCTCGTATGGGCTGAGAACAGTCCGTGCTGCAGAGATCCGGATACCCTGAAGTACCACAAATACACCAAAAAGGAAAACTCTGCGCTCCTGAAAGTTCACCAAAGTGGATTTATAATTGGTGAACTTTCAGGAGCGCAGAGTTTTCCTTTTTGGTGTATTTGCCCATTCCTCCAGAGCTCTGCGATTTGAATGTGCTGGAAAGACAACTTTCGGCCAAAATACTGCCATTTGCCAAGATCATCACACTTCCCAAAGGTCGACAGGCAGCTATACACGGCAGTGTGTGTGCCATCCGAGGTGGAAACCATGGTCAATACTCTACCAAGATCGCGCAGCACATCCCAATTACACAGAGTGAAGCTGAAAAGACGTCTGACTTACAAAGGCCACCAGCTGTTTCACAATGTCAACATGAAAAATGTAGTAGCAGCAGGTCTGTCAAAACTCATTGACACACACCCCGACTACAGTGATTTTTCAATCAGAGTGGATGAGACACAGTGTCCCCAGACACTTCACTATGCTACATCAACAATCAACTTCAGGACTCCAAGTTTGGATAATAGAACAAATGGATAAAACACTCCCCCCAGCTGAAAGATTCAAAAAACTGTGTGCCCGCGAAACATACTGGATCTACAGTCTGGATACCCTCTCGCCTGGCGGCATGAATGAGAGCATTGAAATCTCCACCATCTTATAATCATCTATCTCCCACCCACTCCTTTTTTAGCTTCTCCCCCCCCCCATCTCCAAATAACCCCCCTTCCCCCCTCCCTTGTCCTTTCCCCCCCCTTTCCCCTTTATAGTTCCCTACTCCCCATCACACCATATATTAAAATCCATTGTTAATACCTTCATTACCATTTTTTACTTTCAGGCCTATTCATAGTCTGGGTTAATTGGCCGGTGTTTACTTATAGTCTTGGCGGGTGTAAGTATTACCTCAATATGAAAACTGATAACCCGGTCCAAACTACCCCCCTTTCCCCCTCCTCTTTCCCCCCCCCCTTTATTTCCCTCTCCCCCCCCCCCGCCTCCGTGTCCTTCCCTCTTTTTTCCGTTTCTCTCCCCCCCTCCCCCACCCCACCCCTTCCTTCTCCTTTTTGTCTCCCCCCCCTTTTTTTCCCCATTTCTTCATTACCTTCAGTATAATATACCTTATGTATTATGTAGTTATGTATATATATATATGTATATTTTTGTATGTAGGTATATATATATATATATATATGTATGTATATGTACGCGTGTATGTGCATGTGTATGTATATGTGTGCTATTGCATAATTTTCTTCTATAAGAATATTGTTTGTTCATAATAATGTTTTTGTTCCGACCGTATAAGTCTCTATCCTCATATACATTCTGACATGTATATGGTTTACCTTATTGAACTTTTAGTACCATTATTGCCTTATCTCATGTCCATCCCTACATGTATGTATACCTCTCACCACGTTGGTGTGAGAATATATACTTATATCCACATAGACTACCTTATCCCTTCCTCATTTACCCCCCCCCCCCCCGGTTCCCTTCCCTTTCCATCCTTTGGCCAAAATGTTTTATGTATATAATAATTTTTTATGTATATGCCTTTAATTAAATTCACACTCATTTCCTTTAAACCATATCCCTAATTTTCCCTTTCCACCTTTTTCTAACAAACCCCCCCCCCCTCCTATATTACTCAGTTTGATGGCCACATATTATTAACAGTATATTAAATTCCTTACCTCTTTCCTTAACCTAATCCCTTTTTCTCCTAAAGGAACCCCCCCTCCCCCCGTTTCCTTTGCGCCCACTCCAGTCATAAATTAATCCCTTCCCCAGTCCAACACTAGCCCTTTTCTGTAATCATACCTCCAGTCCATATAATTACACAATACCACATCTCGGTTACATATACTTTTTTATGCCCACACATCGTTTTGTCTCATCATCACACATTTTTTTCTTTACTTCCGTCTCTGCATATATTTTTTATTTATTTATTTCTCGTCCCGACATCTCCCCGCCCAGCTCTTAGCTTTTAACCTATCGCAGTCTGTTCCCGACTAGCCCCTCCCACTTCCTTACCATACAAAGTTTAGCTCCGTGCTCCTCATCACTAGCTTGAGAAAGGAATGCGGCAGCCCTGTCATTTGCTGCCAGCATTCGGAAACGCGTCGCTTTCCTGGTGACGTCATCCCCGCTCGTCCATCGGTACCCACGCGCCTGCAGTGTCTGCCCAGGATCCCCCTGTCCACCGCAAAACACCGGAAACCATCAGCGGCAGAAGGACTGATCCCCTGCACTTCACAGCGCTATACCAGGGACCGGAGGAAGAAACCCACCAGATGCACCAGATGACATCCACCTCTCCTTTTGGAGAAATTTCCTCTACATGCCTTTGATTGACCACCAAAATGTGAGTGGTTTTTAACTTGTGGCTCTTTTAAAAAAAAATGTTGTAAAATTATTTTTATTGAGGCTCTTTTAAAATTAAACTGTTTTAAAGTATTGCACCCAGAGGCGCCTCTCTCCTTGTTTGTCTCCTAGATTTGGAACATGGTCTCTGTTTCCTACTGATGGCAGCCCTGAGTACATACCCCCATCTAAGCATACACGCACATCTCCCATCACCACCCTAACAGCCGGAACTTTTTCTGATTTCAGCTTTTTATACTGACTATGCTGCCTCCAATAACAATACTCTGAAAAGTTCTTGCGCATAATTTACTTGTTATACTGGATGAGACAATCGCTGATGATAATGATGATGATGATGATGATGATAATAATGATGGGATGGAACTCGACAGTTGTGATGAAACTGAAATGATGGAGATACTTGAACGTATCGAAAATTGTGATCCATCAGAGGTATAGTCTGCATGTTTACTGGCTGCTTCTGAGCAACAGGAAGGCCATGACCAACAACCTCCCAATGCAGAGAATGAGAAGGATGCACTAAGACCTGGAATTGGCCTAGACAGCTGTTTGCAGCCATCTGACCTTGGAGCGGAAGCACAGTGATGGAATATTCAGCATTGCACCTGCACAAGGAAACACACCTGCCAGCTTCTTTAAAGTTCCTAGGTTTGAGGCAATGGGGTAGATTCAGTAAGAATTGCACCGCTTTTGCCCTGCGCCCCCGCAAATTATCTGCGCTACCCTCGATTCATGGAGCAGTAGCTCCGTAAATTGCATGGGCGCTCCGGCAAAATGCCCGGCGTAAGCGCGCGCAATTTAAATGATCCCGTAGGGGGCGGGAATCATTTAAATTAGGCGCGTTCCCGCGCCGAGCGTAGGGCGCATGCTCCGTCGGGAAACTTTCCCGACTTGCATTGCGGCAAACAACGTCAAATTTAAACTTCGCAACGCGGGAACGACGGGTATACATAACATTGGCTGCCCCTGCTATTAGAAGGGGCAGCCTTACGCGAAACCCGACTGACGGAAACAACGTAAACTGCGTACGCAGGGCTCGCGTAACGTTGTGAATCGGCGTTAGTATGCAATTTGCATACTATACGCTGACCACAATGGGAACGCCCCCTAGCGGCAAACGTAAGAATGCAGCCTACAATATGACTGGCATAAGAGCCTTATGCTAGTCATATCTTAGGCTGCCGTCGGCGTAACAAGGTTCCTGAATCAGGAGCATTCGTAACGCCGGCGCAAGTAAGCAATTGCGCTGCGTAAATTGCGTGGGCGCTCCGGCAAAATGCCCGGCGTAAGCGCGCGCAATTTAAATTATCCCGTAGGGGGCGGAAATCATTTAAATTAGGCGCGTTCCCGCGCCGAGCGTAGGGCGCATGCTCCGTCGGGAAACTTTCCCGACGTGCATTGCGGCAAATGACGTCGCAAGGACGTCATTTGCTTCAAAGTGAACGTAAATGGCGTCCAGCGTATGGTTACGCAGACGCAATTGCTTCTTGAATCTAGGCCAATGGCTTTCCCTGTTCAGTTCCCTACTGGACAGAATACATTGGACCAGGCAAGACAAGTCAAACTGTCCCCGAGCATGTATTTCAATGCAAGGCTTTTTTGTGTTGATACTCGTTTTGCAAGAGACACAAGCTACCTTTGCGCAGTTTGTCACAGAAACACACATGGCCAAAAGCAGCTTGTCCATCCAGTTAAGGAAAGGAAAACCCAATACCAGGGATGGGCCGAAAATAACCAACAAGCTGCTACAGGACAAGCGTGAGGTTGAGAGGTTGGTGCGATACCGAGATGCCACAATGTTCATGCAACCACTGAGAGGGACTCCAGCTTACTGGGATAAAAATATGAAGAATTTACTAGCAATGGTCAGACAATTGGGTAAGCTGACATTTTTTCTTACCTTCTCTGCTGCAGAATTCATGTGGCCAGAGGTATTTGCTTAATAATCCAAAAGTGCCGCTTGAAGACATGTCACAGCTACTGGCACAGTGTGATATGTCTTTGAATCAGTACAACTCGTACAGTGAGGCATTGACCTCCTCAAGCGTGATTCTAATGAAGCGTTGATGTCAAGGACTGCTGGGTTGAACAACGACAATCCACATTTGCTGGCTGAGTATACACGTCACAAACAAACAGGTGGAATTGCGCTTACTGTGAAGGCCCCACAAATGTGTCCTGATTTCCTACGGAAAATGTACAGAAACCTTAACCGGACACAAGCTCAGACATTCTACTTAGATTGTGACTGGTGCACTAACCGTGTGTTGGCTAAATCCTGACCCATTCTATTACTTTATCACTGGTGGCGCAGGGACAGGCAAATCACACCTGATAAAGTGCATCTATGCTGAAGCAACAAAGATACTCTCTAAACTTACCAGACTACGTGAGGAAGCAGAGATATCCATGCCCAGTGTTTTACTAACTGCATGTACAGAAACAGCAGCTTTCAACATTTCAGGCAACACTTTGCATTCTCTGCTGAAGTTGCCAAGAAGCTTGAAGCCACCCACCAAGGACTCGGAAATCTCATAGATGAAGTTAGGGCACAGCTGTCAAATGCAGAGATCATTGTTATTGACGAGGTGTCAATGATTTCAAAGCCCCTGTTTGCCTTCATCAACTGGAGATTACAGCCAGGGCCGGTACAAGGCAGGGGTGGAAGGGGCGAGTGCCCAGGGTGCTACCATTTTGCACAGGAGAGGGGGCGCAGTTCTGACACACAAGCGGCCGCCAGACAAGTACACTTCTGTGTGTCATAGACAGCGCGGGCAGCGGCAGTGGCACCGTACAAACTGTGTGCCGACTGGCAGCCGAGTGCGCCTCTGCTGTCCCGGTCACGAACACAGCTGTGCTGTCCGTCCTCCCCCGTTTGCTCTTCCGGCCGGGTTAACACAAGCGGCCACACTGACAGGGGTGGAAAACAGCTGTGTGCTGTGTAGTGAGAGCCGACTCGTCCTGCTTCTCCCTCTGTCAGGAGCTGCAGGATCGGAGTGGCTGACGCTGACCTGTGACAGGGAGTGAGGCAGAGCGGTCGTCTGTGCTCCCCCGTCCCGTCACCCCCCCTCAGACTTCTATAGCACAGCACAGAGTGAAGTGTTCTGGCTGTATGCTACAGATCTGAGAGCGCGCCGCACACACATTCCAGAAAGGTGCAGGCAGTGTCACGGTGAAGATGAGAACTATGAAAAGGAAGGGGGAGGAATTTGTGAAAAGTGGTGAGAACTCTTTAAAGGGAGGATTACAATGGTGGCTGTGGACGGACATTGGGGGGTGGGGTTGGGTACAGAGGTGGCTAGGGAAGGGGGTATACAGAGGGGGGTATAAAGAGGTTGCTGTGGAAGTGGGGGTATACAGAGGTGGCTATGGAAGAGGGGTATACAGAGGTTGCTATGGAAGGGGGGTATACAGAGGTTGCTATGGAAGGGGGGTATACAGAGGTTGCTATGGAGGAGCGTTATACAGAGGTGGCTATGGAAGGGGGGTATACAGAGGTTGCTATGGAAGGGGGGTATACAGAGGTTGCTATGGAGGAGCAGTATACAGAGGTTGCTATGGAGGAGCGGTATACAGAGGTTGCTGTGGAAGGGGGGTATACAGAGGTTGCTGTGGAAGGGGGGTATACAGAGGTTGCTATGGAAGGGGGGTATACAGAGGTTGCTATGGAGGAGCGGTATACAGAGGTTGCTATGGAAGGGGGGTATACAGAGGTTGCTATGGAGGAGCGGTATACAGAGGTTGCTATGGAGGAGCGGTATACAGAGGTTGCTGTGGAAGGGGGGTATACAGAGGTTGCTACGGAAAGGGGGTATACAGAGGTTGCTATGGAAGGGGGGGTATACAGAGGTTGCTATGGAAGGGGGGGTATACAGAGGTGGCTGTGGACAGGGGGGATACAGAGGTGGCCGTGGACATGGGGTACAGTGGTGGCTGTGGACAGGAGGGGGATACAGAGGTGGACGTGGACAGGGGGGGATACAGAGGTGGCCGTGGACATGGGGTACAGAGGTGGACAGGGGGTACAGAGGTGGACGTGGACAGGGGGGGATACAAAGGTGGCAGTGGACGGGAGGTACAGAGGTGGGCGTGGACAGGGGGGATACAGAGGTGGCAGTGGACGGGGGGTACAGAGGTGGCAGTGGACGGGGGGTACACAGGTGGACATGGGGTACAGAGGTGGACATGGGGTACAGAGGTGGACAGGGGGGGATACAGAGGTGGCAGTGGACGGGGGGTACAGAGGTGGACGTGGACAGGGGGTTACACAGTGTGTGTACATTTTTTGGGATGTTGGGGTGAAGAGCAATATTGCATGGGGGCCCCAAGAAAATGGTTGCCCAGGGTCCAAACAATATTAAAGACAGCCCTGGGCGGGTTGTTAGCAGGCATAAGAGTATCATTATCCTATGCCGGGCATCACTAAATGGAAATTCTGTGTGGGGGATGGGGTTGGATACAGAGGTGGCTAGGGAAGTGGGGAATACAGAGGGGGGTATACAGAGGATGCTGTGGAAGTGGGGGTATACAGAGGTGGCTATGGAAGGGGGGTATACAGAGGTTGCTATAGAAGTGGGTATACAGAGGTTGCTATGGAGGAGCGGTATACAGAGGTTGCTATGGAGGAGCGGTATACAGAGGTTGCTATGGAGGAGAGGTATACAGAGGTTGCTGTGGAAGGGGGGTATACAGAGGTTACTGTGGAAAGGGGGTATACAGAGGTTGCTATGGAAGGGGGGTATACAGAGGTTGCTGTGGAAGGGGGGTATACAGAGGTTGCTATGGAGGAGTGGTATACAGAGGTTGCTATGGAGGAGCGGTATACAGAGGTTGCTGTGGAAGGGGGGTATACAGAGGTTGCTGTGGAAAGGGGGTATACAGAGGTTGCTATGGAAGGGGGGTATACAGAGGTTGCTGTGGAAGGGGGGTATACAGAGGTTGCTATGGAAGGGGGGTATACAGAGGTTGCTATGGAGAAGCGGTATACAGAGGTTGCTGTGGAACGGGGGTATACAGAGGTTGCTATGGAAGGGGGGTATACAGAGGTTGCAATGGAGGAGCGGTATACAGAGGTTGCTATGGAGGAGCGGTATACAGAGGTTGCTATGGAAGGGGGGTATACAGAGGTTGCTATGGAGGAGCGGTATACAGAGGTTGCTGTGGAAGGGGGGTATACAGAGGATGCTAAGGAAGGGGGGTTTACAGAGGTTGCTATGGTGGAGCGGTATACAGAGGTTGCTGTGGAAGGGGGGGTATACAGAGGTTGCTGTGGAAGGGGGGGTATACAGAGGTTGCTATGGAAGGGGGGGTATACAGAGGTGGCTGTGGACAGGGGGGGATACAGAGGTGGCCGTGGACATGGGGTACAGTGGTGGCTGTGGACAGGAGGGGGAAACAGAGGTGGACGTGGACAGGGGGGGATACAGAGGTGGCCGTGGACATGGGGTACAGAGATGGACAGGGGGTACAGAGGTGGACGTGGACAGGGGGGGATACAGAGGTGGCAGTGGATGGGAGGTACAGAGGTGGGCGTGGACAGGGGGGATACAGAGGTGGCAGTGGACGGGGGGTACAGAGTTGGACGTGGACAGGGGGGATACAGAGGTGGCAGTGGACGGGGGGTACAGAGGTGGACGTGGACATGGGGTACAGAGGTGGACATGGGGTACAGGGGGGATACAGAGGTGGCAGTGGACAGGGGGTACAGAGGTGGACGTGGACAGGGGGCTACACAGTGTGTGTACATTTTTTGGGATGTTGGGGTGAAGAGCAATATTGCATGGGGGCCCCAGGAAAATGGTTGCCCAGGGTCCAAACAATATTAAAGACAGCCCTGGGCGGGTTGTTAGCAGGCATACGAGTATCATTATCTATGCCGGGCATCACTAAATGGAAATTCTGTGTGGGGGATGGGGTTGGATACAGAGGTGGCTAGGGAAGTGGGGTATACAGAGGGGGGTATACAGAGGTTGCTGTGGAAGTGGGGGTATACAGAGGTGGCTATGGAAGGGGGGTATACAGAGGTTGCTATGGAAGGGGGGTATACAGAGGTTGCTATGGAGGAGCGGTATACAGAGGTTGCTATGGAAGGGGGGTATACAGAGGTTGCTATGGAGGAGCGGTATACAGAGGTTGCTGTGGAAGGGGGGTATACAGAGGTTGCTATGGAAGGGGGGTATACAGAGGTTGCTATGGAGGAGCGGTATACAGAGTTTGCTATGGAGGAGCGGTATACAGAGGTTGCTATGGAAGGGGGGTATACAGAGGTTGCTATGGAGGAGTGGTATACAGAGGTTGCTGTGGAAGGGGGGGTATACAGAGGTTGCTGTGGAAGAGGGGGTATACAGAGGTTGCTATGGAAGGGGGGGGGTATACAGAGATGGCTGTGGACAGGGGGGGATACAGAGGTGGCCGTGGACATGGGGTACAGTGGTGGCTGTGGACAGGAGGGGGATACAGAGGTGGACGTGGACAGGGGGGGATACAGAGGTGGCCGTGGACATGGGGTACAGAGGTGGACAGGGGGTACAGAGGTGGATGTGGACAGGGGGGGGATACAGAGGTGGCAGTGGACAGGAGGTACAGAGGTGGGCGTGGACAGGGGGGATAAAGAGGTGGCAGTGGACGGGGGGTACAGAGTTGGACGTGGACAGGGGGGATACAGAGGTGGCAGTGGGCGGGGGGTACAGAGGTGGACGTGGACATGGGGTACAGAGGTGGACATGGGGTACAGAGGTGGACAGGGGGGGATACAGAGGTGGCAGTGGACGGGGGGTACAGAGGTGGACGTGGACAGGGGGTTACACAGTGTGTGTACATTTTTTGGGATGTTGGGGTGAAGAGCAATATTGCATGGGGGCCCCAGAAAAATGGTTGCCCAGGGTCCAAACAATATTAAAGACAGCCCTGGGCGGGTTGTTAGCAGGCATAAGAGTATCATTATCCTATGCCGGGCATCACTAAATGGAAATTCTGTGTGGGGGATATGTAAAGGGGCAATACTGTGTGTGGGGGGGGGGGGTCATGTAAAGGGCGAAATACTGTGTGTGGGATGATAATTTAATTTGTATTGTTTTAAGTATATTCTTGTTCTGAAACAACGTTGATTCTTTCTTAAAAACGGGGGGGGGGGGGCGCAGTTTGCCATCTTCGCCCTGGGCACCAAATGGCCTTGTCCCAGCACTGATTACAGCAAATCAAAGGCAGTAAGAAACCTTTTGATGGTATGTCAGTACTAGCAGTAGGAGACTTTTACCAGGTCCCCCGCTGGGAAAAAGTAAGCCACTTTGCGTGTTTGAGGAGAATACCAATGACGTCTGGAAAGACTACTTTCAGATGATCACGCTGACAGAGATCATGCGACAGAAGGATGATATTTCATTTGCTGAGCTTTTGAATAGAATCAGAGTCTAGCAGAAACAGACACATTAAGCAATGATGACAAAGCTCTGCTTGCTCAGGCTTTGACAGGTCCCACCCACTGCCCTAATGATGTGCTGCACATCTTTGCCACCAACAAAGAGGTTCACAAACATAATGCCGCAACTGTGTCTGTTCTCCATTCAAACGTCACCAACATAGATGCAGACATTTACAGAAAATACCCTAAAACAGGAGTGATGCTGAGGCAACACCAACCTTTCAAAGGACACAAAGACAATCTGATTGACACACTGCAAGCAGCTGAAGGTGCACGTATCATGATCACAAGAAACATTAATGTTGAAGACGGGCTTGTTAACGGTACATTTGGTAAGATTGCAAGAATAATCATCCAGACTGAGAATGCTGCTACTACAGTAAACAAGCTTGGGCTTGTGCTTGACAATCCAAATGCAGGACAAAGATACCGTAACTTGTCGTCTTGTGATGCTGACAACTTGGTGTACATAGAAAGGGTAGAGGAAAACCTGAGACAGAAAGGAGTTGTTCGCAGGCAGTTCCCCCTGAAGTTGGCTTTTGCATGTACAATTCATAAGTGTCAGGGGATGTCGATACAATCGGCAGTGGTCTCAACTCTCATTGAAACGGGTCTTCCAACCTGGGAATGGCCTATGTTACTCTGAGGCCTTGTACTCACGGCAGGACATGTCCGATGAAAACGGTCTGCAGACTGTTTCCATCGGACATGTCTGGCCAGGGACTGCCCAGGGACTTCTGTTCGATGGCTATGCACACCATCGAACAGAAGTCCGCGCGTGAACAATACGCGGGGCGTGTCCGCGGTGTAGCCGCGTCGATGACGCGGTGTCGCCGCGACAATGACGCAGCGACGTGGGCGGCCTGCCTTTAAAATGCTTCCGCGCATGCGTCGAAGTCATTTGACGCATGCGAGGGATGGCGGGCGGCAGGACATGTACGGTAGGTCTGTACAGACGACCGTACATGTCCGGGCGGACAGGTTTCCAGCGGACTGTTTTAAAGCAAGTCCAGGAAACAGTTGTCCGCTGGAAACCTGTCCGATCCGCCCAAAAATGGTCCGCTCGGGCCAACACACGGCCAAACATGTCTGCTGAAACTGGTCTGCGGACCAGTTTCAGCAGACATGTTTGGTCGTGAGTACGGGGCCTCAGTAGAGGGACTACACTGCAAGGACTGCACATGACCGACTTTAATGAGAAAAAGTTCTTTGCTGATCCCAAAATCACAGCCTCCCTTGACTCAATGAAGAATGCATCACTGGAAAGTGTTATGCCCCTCGTAAAGTTACTTCTGCATACTAGCATACTCTGCATATAGCAACTATCCATAGCAACCAGTCCATAGAAACCTGTCCATTGCAACCAATCCATAGCAACCAGTCCATAGCAACCAATCCATAGCAACCAATTCATATCAACTATCCATAGCAACCAGTCCATAGCAACCAGTCCATAGAAACCCTCCATAGCAACCAGTCCATAGCAACCCTCCATAGCAACCAGTCCATAGAAACCAGTCCATAGCAACCGTCCATAGCAACCAGTCCATAGCAAGCAGTCCATAGCAACCCTCCATAGCAACCAGTCCATAGCAACCGGTCCATAGAAACCATCCAAACAACCAGTCTATAGCAGCCAGTCCATAGCAACCATCCATAGCAACCAGTCCATAGCAACCATCCATAGAAACCAGTCCATAGCAACCATCCATAGGACCAGTCCATAGCAACCATCCATATCAACTGGTCCATAACAACCAGTTCATAGCAACCCTCCAAAGCAACCAGTCCATAGCAACCAGTCCATAGCAACCAGTCCACCGCAACCATCCATAGCAACCAGTCCATAGCAACCAGTCCATAGCAACCAGTTCATATTAATCAGTCCATAGCAATCCAGACCATAGCAACCCTCCAAAGCAACCAGTCCATAGCAACCAGTCCATCGCAACCATCCATAGCAACCAGTCCATAGCAACCATCCATAGCAACCGTCCATAGCAACCAGTCCATAGCAAACATCCATAGCAACCAATCCATAGCAACCAGTCCATAATAACCACTTAACGCCCGCCGCATGACTATATACGTCTGCAGAATGGCACGGACAGGCAGATGGGCGTATATATACGTCCTCGCCTATTCGCGTTCGCGGGTCGGGGGTCCGATCGGGACCCCTCCGCTCCGTGTGGCGGTCGGTAAATGGTTACAAGCGTCCCGGGATGAGGGGGCGGCTATTCGATTCCAGCCGCCTCTTCTCGATTGCTCACAGCCAATGGGCGTCTTGCTCAGCCTCGTCCTGTGTTAAATGTAAATACAGGAAGAGGAAGTGAAGTCCTCTCTCCTCGTGTGGGTCTTTTTCGTCTGGATCCGGAGGAGAGAGGACTTCTGTAACGTGAGTTGCACCAAACACAACACTGACACGTTACACATAGGCACACAACCCCCCCCCCCCCAGTCACCGCTGATCACCCCCCCCCCCATCCAACTGTCACAGTGTCACTATTGCTGTGATCATTTATTTTCTGATCACTGCAATTAGTGTCATTTGTGACAGAAAAAAAGTGTTAGGGACATTAGCTTTAGGCCCCCTACCCCCCCTAATAAAGGTTTAACCCCTTGATCACCACCCTAATTAACCCTTTCACCCCCTATTGCCAGTGTCACTAAGCGATCGGTTTTCTGATCGCTGTATTAGTGTTACTTTTGCCGCTAGGTAGCTAGTTTTTATTTGAGGTTCGCCGCCAGGTTTATATAGCGTTAGGTACCCCCATAAATAAAGGTTTTAACCCCTGATTGCCCCTAGAGTTAACCCTTTCACCAGTGATCACTGTATAAGTGTCACTGGTGACGCGGGTTAGCCAGTTAGTTATTTAGTTATTTTAGGTTAGCCAGGCTTTTAGAAAGCATCAGGTTCCCCCCATATATTACCTAATAAAGGTTTTAACCCCCTGATTGCCCCCTAGTTAACCCTTTCACCAGTGATCACCGTATAAGTGTTACGGTTGACGCTGGTTAGTTAGTTTGCTGTTTATAGCATCAGGGCACCCGCAGTATATAACCCAATAAAGGTTTAATCCCCTGATCGCCCGGCGGGTGATATAAATAAAATGTTTGCGTCAGTCAGGGTCTGTGTCGCCCCAGGCAGCGTTAGGTTAGTGCCAGTACCGCTTACACCCACTCGCAAAGCATACACCCCCCTTAGGGGTATAGTATCTGAACGGATCGATACCTGATCTGATCAGATCTATACTAGCGTACCCAGCAGTTTAGGGTACCCAAAACCGCATTGTTAGCCGAATCAGCCCAGATACCTGCTAGCACCTGCGTTTTCCCCCTCTGCCCAGCCCAACCCACCCAAGTGCAGTATCGATCGATCACTGTCACTTCAAAAACACAACACACATAACTGCAGCGTTCGCAGAGACAGGCCTGAGAACCGCAGGTCCCTCGTATGGAGCAGAGAGCCAGTACTAGCGCCGCTATTCCTTCTGGTGGATTGGCAAGCACCAGCGGCCTAGTACACCCTGGTCGTTCATCCAGCACTGCAGTAAGACGTGGTGACGTGGCGAGTCCCATAAGTGCAGTTCAAGCTGGCGAGGTGGCAAGCACAAGTAGTGTCCCGCTGCCACCAAGAAGAAGACAAAGACAGGCCCGTCGTGCCCATAGTGCCCTTCCTGCAGAATTTGCCTATCCTGATTGGGTCCCCACCACTTCTGCAGCACCCGTACTTCCCCCATTCACTGGCCAACCCGGTATTCAGGTGGATACAGCGAATTTGATGCCACTTGATTTCTATTCGCTGTATTTCACAGAAGATCTCTATAGATCTATTGTGGACCAGACTAATTTATATGCTGGTACCTACATCGCCGCTAATCCCCAGTCTCTCCTTGCCAAAGAATGGAAACCTCTTGAGGTTTCCGAATTTAAGACCTTTCTGGGCCTTACCCTCAACATGGGCATACACCAATTTCCGAAGTTGCGGATGTATTGGTCCACACATCCCATCGACCATATGCCCGTGTTCTCTGCTCACATGGCCAGGAATCGATACGAGGCGATCCTGCGGTTCCTGCATTTCAGTGACAATGCACTTTGTCGTCCACGTGGAGACCCTGAATATGACCGGCTCTACAAAATTCGGCCCCTCATAAACCATTTCAACGAACGTTATGCAGCCTTGTTTAATCCCCAGCAGGTTGTATGCGTTGATGAGTCCCTGATTAAATTTTCTGGCCGCTTGTCTTTCAAACAGTTCCTTCCCAGCAAGCGTGCCAGATACGGGGTCAAGCTCTATAAGCTCTGTGACAGGGCAACAGGCTACACATGGAGCTTTAGGGTTTATGAGGGCAAAGATAGTGAGGTAGAGCCGAAAGGATGCCCAGATTACATGGGGAGCGCTGACAAGATCGTTTGGGACTTGGTGTCACCCTTATTCAGAAAGGGGTACCACTTGTATGTGGACAATTTTTACAGTAGCGTGCCACTTTTTAGTCACTTGTTTGATCATCAGATTGGAGCATGTGGTACCGTGCGACCTAATCACCGGGGCTTTCCCCAGCGGCTTGTAGATGCCCGTCTTAGGCTGGGGGCGAGAGCCTGCTACAGATGTAAAAATTTGCTCGCTGTGAAGTGGTGGGACAATAGGAATGTTTTCCTTCTTACCACCCTTCACGCAGACACGACAGTACAAATTCATACGGCGACTGGTGTTGTGGAGAAACCCCTCTGTGTCCACGAATATAACCTTAATATGGGAGGGGTGGACCTCAACGACCAGTTGATGGCGCCGTATCCTATTGCCTGTAAGGCGAGACGCTGGTACAAAAAAGTGTCTCTACATTTATTTCAATTGACTCTACTGAATGCTTTTGTCTTATACAAAGCTTCAGGACAGAACGGATCCTTCCTTCAATTCCAGAGGGATATCGTCACAGAATTCCTGTATCCAGGCGGTTCTGTACCTCACCATCCCCAACCAAATGCAGTAAGCCGACTGTATGAGAGGCATTTTGTATATGCCCTCAGGAGTACCCCTACCCAAAAAGCCCCCCAAAGAAAATGTTGTGTCTGTACCAAGCGCGGATTTAGGCGTGACACCCGTTATTTTTGTCCCCAATGTCCTGCCGATCCTGGTCTTTGTATTGGTGAATGTTTTGAACGCTTCCACACACGAGTGAAGTATTAGCGTAGGGTGAAACATTTCACAGGCTAGGCACACTTACACAGGGTCTCCCAAGATGCCATCGCATTTTGAGAGACCCAAACCTGGATCCAGAAAGTTCAACCGTTAGGCCCCATACTCACGACCAAACATGTCTGCTGAAACTGGCCCGCAGGCCAGTTTCAGCAGACATGTTTGGTCGTGTGTGGGCGCGAGCGGGCCGAATTCCAGCAAACATTTGCCCGCCGGGCCTTTTCCCAGCAGACAAATATTCCTGGACTTGTTTTAAAACAGCCCGCTGGAATTCAGCCCGCTCGGACATGTACGGTCGTCAGTACAGACCTACCGTACATGTCCAGGCGCCCGCCGTCCCTCGCATGCGTCGAATGACTTCGACGCATGCGTGGAAGCATTTTAAAGGCGGGCCGCCCACGTCGCCGCGTCATTGTCGCGGCGACACCGCGTCATCGACGCGGCGACACCGCGGACACGCCCCGCGTATTGTTTACGCGCGGACTTCTGTACGATGGTGTGTACAACCATCGTACAGAAGCCCTCTGGCAGACATGTATGGTGAAAACGGTCCGACGGACCGCTTTCACCATACATGTTTGTCCGTGTGTACCCGGCCTCACAGTTACAAAAAAAAGTGTTAAAAAAAAAAAGTAAAAAATAAAAACACAAAAAAATATATAAAATAAAAAAACCAAAAATAGTTGTCGTTTTATTGTTCTCTCCCTCTCTATTCTCTCTCTATTGTTCTGCTCCTTTTTACTGTATTCTATTCTGCAAAGTATTATTGTTATGTTTTTTCATGCTTGCCTTTCAGGTATGTAATTTACTTTACTGTTTTCAGCTACGCCATTCAGCTGTTGCGCGGACTTATTTATCTTGACAGCAACAGCGTTTGCTCCCACGATATATAAAGCCGCGACTCCAGTGCTGTAGGAGGTGATTTCACCACCACAGTTAAAAAAAGAGCATATATGCCGAAGCATGGGGGCATTGGGGGCGGAGGAGCGATTTTGCTCCTAATGCCGCGTATATACGGTCGACATTCCTACGGAGGCTTGCCCGTGGAAAAGTCCGACCGTGTGTACGCGGCATAACTTTTTTGTGGGAGGATGCCCCCATGCTTCGGCATATATATATTTTAGGTACAGGTTGCGTTAAATGTTTTATTTTTTACTATGTTTTTTTTGGTATTTGCTTTGCAGGTATGGTATGATCTTACTGTTATACTGTAATGTTACTTTGTTTTAATGTTAACCATCATTTGCTTAGCAGGTACGCCATTCAGTTGCAGCGCGGATTTATTTAGCGTGACAGCAACAGCGTTTGCTCCCACGATATAGAAAGCCGCGACTCCAACGCTGTAGGAGGTGATTTCACCACCACAGTTAAAAAAAGAGCATATATGCCGAAGCATGGGGGCATTAGGGGCGGAGGAGCGATTTTGCTCCTAATGCCGCGTATGTACGGTTGACATTCCTATGGAGGCTTGCCTGTGGAAAAGTCCGACCGTGTGTACGCGGCATAGAAAAGTCCAACCGTGTGTGCATAACTTTTTTGCGGGAGGATGCCCCCATGCTTCGGCATATATAAATGGTGCATGTTTGCCCATCATTAGAAGTGGGTGGATGAAGGGAGGTATTCTAATGGTGGGCATACCCACCGATCAATCTTTTTTTCGTTCAGCCAACAGGCTGCATGAAAAAAAAAGATTACAATACATGTCCAACAAGAACCATCAACGTACTGGTATGTTGCTGGAGTTTGAATGGTTATACCAGAATGATGCCTGCGGGTTTAGGCATCATCTTGGTATCATTCTTTTCTGCCAGCGGTCGGCTTTCATGTAAAAGCAGTCCTAGCGGCTAATTAGCCTCTAGACTGCTTTTACATTCAGTGGGAGGGAATGTCCCCCCCCCCGGATATAAACAGCGCCATTGGGAAAATGGGAAAGCATTTTATCACACCGATCTTGGTGTGGTCAGATGCTTGGAGGGCAGAGGAAAGATCTAGGGTCTAATAGACCCAATTTTTTTTAAAAAAAGTGTACCTGTCACTAACTATTGCTATCATAAGGGATATTTACATTCCCTGAGATAACAATAAAAATGGTAAAAAATAAATAAAATGGAAGGAACAGTTTACAAATAAAATAAAAAAAGCGAAATAAATATATATATAAAAAAAAAAAAAGCATCCCTGTCCCCCCCTGCTCTTGCGCAAAGGCGAACGCAAGCGTCGGTCTGGAGTCATATGTAAACATCAATTGAGGGATCACCGCGAAGGGCAGATCGAGGGCAGTCATTTTAGCAGTAGACCTCCTCTGTAAATCTAATGTGGTAGGCTTTTAAAGGCTTTTAAAAATGTATGTAGTTTGTCGCCACTGCGCGTTTGTGGGCAATTTTAAAGTATGTCATGTTTGGTATCCATGTACTCGGCCTAAGATCATCATTTTTATTTCATCAATAATTTGGGCAATATAGTGTGTTTTAGTGCTTTAAAATAAAAAAAAGTGTATTTTTTCCCCAAAAAATGTATTTGAAAAAAAATTTGAAAAAACGCTGCGCAAATACTGTGTGGAAAAAAAAATTGCAACACCCACCATTTTAATCTGTAGGGCCTTTGCTTTAAAAAAAATATATAATGTTTGGGGGTTCAACTTAACTTTCTGGCAAAAAAAAATGTTTTTATGTAAACAAACAGTGTCAGAAAGGGCTTTTTCTTCAAGTGGTTAGAAGAGTGGGTGATGTGTGTCATAAGCTTCTAAATGTTGTGCATAAAATGCCAGGACAATTCAAAACCCCCCCAAATGACCCCATTTTGGAAAGTAGACACCCCAAGCTATTTGCTGAGAGGCATCGCGAGTCCATGGAATATTTTATATTTTGACCCAAGTTGCGGGAAAAATAATTTTTTTTTTTTTTTTGCGCAAAGTTGTCACTAAATGATATATTGCTCAAACATGCCATGGGCATATGTGAAATTACACCCCAAAATACATTCTGCTGCTTCTCCTGAGTACGGGGATACCACATGTGTGAGACATTTTGGGAGCCTAGCCGCGTACGGGACCCCAAAAACCAATCACCACCTTCAGGCTTTCTAAGGGTGTAAATTTTTGATTTCACTCCTCACTACCTATCACAGTTTCGAAGGCCATAAAATGCCAAAATAGCACAGAAAAAAACAAATGACCCCATTTTGGAAAGTAGACACCCCAAGCTATTTGCTGAGAGGCATGTCGAGTCCATGGAATATTTTATATTTTGACACAAGTTGCGAGAATATGACAAACTGATTTTTTTTTGCACAAAGTTGTCACTAAATGATATATTGCTCACACATGCCATGGTTATATGTGGAATTGCACCCCAAAATACATTCTGCTGCTTCTCCTGAGTACGGGGATACCACATGTGTGGGACTTTTTGTGAGCCTAGCCGCGTACGGGGCCCCGAAAACCAAGCACCGCCTTCAAGATTTCCAACGGCATACAATTTTGATTTCCCTCCTCACTAGCTATCACTACCTATTACTGTTTTGAAGGCCATAAAATGCCAAGATGACACACAACCCCCCCAAATGACCCCATTTTGGAAAGAAGACACCCCAAGCTATTTGCTGAGAGGCATGTTGAGTCCATGGAATATTAAATTTTTTGGCCCCAAGTGATTGAATAATGACCAAAAAAATAAATAAATTACAAAACGTTGTCACTAAATGATATATTTCTCACACATGCCATGGGCATATGTGGAATTACACCCAAAAATACATTCTGCTGCTTCTCCTGAGTACGGGGATACCACATGTGTGGGACTTTTTAGGAGCCTAGCCGCGTACGGGACCCAGAAAACAATCACCACCTTCAAGATTTCTAAGGACATAAATCTTTGATTTCACTCACACAAATCTTGAAGGCGGTGATTGGTTTTTGGGGTCCCGTACGCGGCTAGGCTCCCAAAAAGTCCCACACATGTGGTATCCCCGTACTCAGGAGAATGGGGTGTAATTCCACATATGCCCATGGCATGTTTGAGCAATTTATCATTTAGTGACAACGTTTTGTAATTTTTTTTTTTTTGGTCATTATTCAATCACTTGGGGCAAAAAAATTAAATATTCCATGGACTCAACATGCCTCTCATCAAATAGCTTGGGGTGTCTTCTTTCCAAAATGGGGTCATTTGGGGGGGGGTTGTGTGCCATCTTGGCATTTTATGGCCTTCAAAACAGTAATAGGTAGTGATAGCTAGTGAGGAGGGAAATCAAAATTGTATGCCGTTGGAAATCTTGAAGGCGGTGCTTGGTTTTCGGGGCCCCGTACGCAGCTAGGCTCACAAAAAGTCCCACATATGTGGTATCCCCGTACTCAGGAGAAGCAGCAGAATGTAATTTGGGGTGCAATCCCACATATAACTATGGCATGTGTAAGCAATATATCATTTAGTGACAACTTTGTGCAAAAAAAATCAGTTTGTCATATTCTCGCAACTTGTGTCAAAATATAAAATATTCCATGGACTCGACATGCCTCTCAGCAAATAGCTTGGGGTGTCTACTTTCCAAAATGGGGTCATTTGGGGGGGTTTTGTGCTATTTTGGCATTTTATGGCCTTCAAAACCTTGATAGGTAGTGAGGAGTGAAATAAAAAATTTGTGCCCTTAGAAATGCTGAAGGCGGTGCTTGGTTTTTGGGGCCCCGTTTTTGAGGCTTCCAAAAAGTCCCAATCATGTGGTATCCCCATACTCAGGAGAAGCAGCAGAATGTATTTTGGGGTGCAATTCCACATATAACCATGGCATGTGTGAGCAATATATCATTTAGTGACAACTTTTTGTTGTCACTAAGCCCATAGCAACCCGTTCATAGCAACCAGTCCATAGCAACCAGTCCATAGCAACCCTCCATAGCAACCATCCATAACAACCAGTCCATATCAACCATCCATATCAACCAGTCCATAGCAACCAGTCCATAGCAACCAGTCCATAGAAACCATCCAAAGCAACCAGTCCATAGCAGCCAGTCCATAGCAACCAGCCCATAGCAACCCGTCCATAGCAACCAGTCCAGAGCAACCAGTCCATAGCAACCCTCCATAGCAACCATCCATAGCAACCAGTCCATATGAACCCTTCATAGCAACCCTTCATAGCAACCAGTCCATAGCAACCAGTCCATAGCAACCAGTCCATAGCAACCATCCAAAGCAACCAGTCCATAGCAACCATCCAAAGAAATCAGTCTATAGCAACCAGTCCATATCACCCCGTCCATAGCAACCAGTCCATATCAACCAGTGTATAGCAACCCGTCCATAGCAACCAGTCCATAGCAACCATCCATAGCAACCAGTCCATAGCAACCAGTCCATAGTAACCGTCTATAGCAACCCTCCATAGCAACCAGTCCATATCAACCAGACCATAGCCACCCTCCATTGCAACCAGTCTATTGCAACCAGTCCATAGCAACCGTCCATAGCAACCAGTCCATAGTAACCAGTACATAGCAACCATCCAAAGCAACCTGCCATAGCAACCAGTCCATATCAACCAGTCCATATCAACCAGTGCATAGCAACCCTCCATAGCAAACATCCAAAGCAACCAGTCCATAGCAAACAGTCCATAGCAACCGTCCATAGCAATTGTCTATAGCAACCCTCCATAGCAACCAGTCCATATCAACCAGACCATAGCAACCCTCCATTGCATCCAGTCCATAGCAACCAGACCATAGCAACCCTCCATAGCAACCAGTCCATAGCAACCATCCAAAGCAACCAGTCCATAGCAACCAGTCCATAGCAACGTCCATGGCAACCAATCCATAGCAACCAGTCTATAGCAACCCTCCATAGCAACTAGTCCATAGCAACCAGACCATAGCAACCCTCCATAGCAACCAGTCCATAGCAACCCTCCATAGCAACCAGTCCATAGCAACCAGTCCATAGCAACCCTCCATAGCAACCAGTCCATAGCAACCCGCCATAGCAACCATCCAAAGCAACCAGTCCATAGTAACCAGTCCATAGCAACCATCCATATCAACCCTCCATAGCAACCAGTCCATAGCAACCCTTCATAGCAACCAGTCCATAGCAACCTGCCATAGCAACCAGTCCATAGCAACCATCCAAAGCAACCTGCCATAGCAACCAGTCCATAGCAACCATCCAAAGCAATCAGTCTATAGCAACCAGTCCATATCAACCAGTCCATAGCAACCAGTCCATATCAACCAGTGCATAGCAACCCGTCCATAGCAACCCTCCATAGCAACCAGTCCATAGCAACCATCAATAGCAACCAGTCCATAGCAACCAGTTCATAGCAACCCTCCATTGCATCCAGTCTATAGCAACCAGTCCACAGCAACCAGACCATAGCAACCCTCCATAGCAACCAGTCTATAGCAACCAGTCCATAGCAACCATCCATAGCAACCAGTCCATAGCAACCAGTCCATAGCAGCCATCCATAGCAACCAGTCCATAGCAACCAGTCCATAGCAACCAGTCCATAGCAGCCGTCCATAGTAACCAGTCCATAGCAACCAGTCTATAGCAACCAGACCATAGCAACCCTCCATATATCAACCAGTCCATAGCAACCAGCCCATAGCAACCCATCCATAGCAACCAGTCCATAGCAACCAGTCCATAGCAACCCTCCATAGCAACCATCCATAGCAACCAGTCCATATGAACAGTTCATAGCAACCCTTCATAGCAACCAGTCCATAGCAACCAGTCCATAGCAACCGTCCATAGCAACCAGTCCATAGCAACCATCCAAAGCAACCAGTCCATAGCAACCATCCAAAGAAATCAGTCTATAGCAACCAGTCCATATCACCCAGTCCATAGCAACCAGTCCATATCAACCAGTGTATGGCAACCCATCCATAGCAACCAGTCCATAGCAACCATCCATAGCAACCAGTCCATAGCAACCAGTCCATAGCAACCGTCTATAGCAACCCTCCATAGAAACCAGTCCATATCAACCAGACCATAGCAACCCTCCATTGCAACCAGTCTATTGCAACCAGTCCATAGCAACCGTCCATAGCAACCAGTCCATAGCAATCAGTCCATAGCAACTATCCATAGCAACCATCCATAGCAACCAGTCCATAGCAACCAGTCTATAGCAACCCTCCATAGCAACCAGTCCATAGCAACCCTCCATAGCAACCAGTCCATATCAACCCGTCCATAGCAACCTGTCCATAGCAACCAGTCCATAGCAACCCCTCCATTGCAACCATCCATAGCAACCAGTCCATAGCAACCATTCCATAGCAACCCTCCATTGGAACAGTCCATAGCAACCAGTCCATAGCAACCAGTCCATAGCAAATGTCCATAGCAATCCTCCATAGCAAGAAGTCCATGGCAAGCCGTCCATAGCAACCAGTCCATATTAACCAGTCCATAGCAATCCAGACCATAGCAACCCTCCTCAGCAACCAGTCCATAGCAACCCTCCATAGCAACAGTCCATAGCAACCAGTCCATAGCAACCATCCATAGCAACAATCCATAGCAACCAGTCCATAGCAAGCAGTCCACAGAAACATTCCATAGCAAGCTGTCTATAGCAAGCCGTCCATAGCAACCAGTCCATATTAACCAGTCCATAGCAATCCAGACCATAGCAACCCTCCTCAGCAACCAGTCCATAGCAACCAGTCCATAGCAACCCTCCATAGCAACAGTCCATAGCAACCAGTCCATAGCAACCGTCCAGAGCAACCAGTCCATAGCAAGCAGTCCATAGCAACCCTCCATAGCAAGCAGTCCATAGCAACCCGTCCATTGCAACCAGTCCATATTAACCAGTCCATAGCAATCCAGACCACAGCAACCCTCCTCAGTAACCAGTCCATAGCAACCGTCCATAGCAACCAGTCAATTTCAACCAGTCCATAGCAACTGTCCATAGCAACCAGTCCATAGCAACATTCTATAGCAACCAGTCCATAGCAACCATCCATATCAACCAGTCTATAGCAACCCTCCAAAGCAACCAGTCCATAGCAACCCTCCATAGCAACCAGTCCATAGCAACCCGTCCATAGCAACCAGTCCATAGCAATCCTCCATAGCAACCATCCATAGCAACCAGTCCATAGCAACCCGTTCATAGCAACCAGTCCATATCAACCGTCCATTGCACCCAGTCCATAGCAACCCTCCATAGCAACAGTCCATAGCAACCAGTCCATAGCAACCATCCATAGCAACCAGTCCATAGCAACCCTCCATAGCAACCAGTCCATAGCAACCATCCAAAGCAACCAGTCCATAGCAACCAGTGCATAGCAACCAGTCCATAGCAACCAAACCATATCAACCAGTTCATAGCAACCAGTCCATAGCAACCCTCCATATCAACCAGTCCATAGCAACCAATACATAGCAACCAGTCCATAGCAACCGTCCATAGCAATCGTCCATAGCAACCAGTCCATAGCAACCCTTCATTGCATCCAGTCCATAGGAACCAGTCCATAGCAACCCGTCCTTAGCAACCCTGCATTGCAACCAGTCCATATCAACCAGTCCATAGCAACCGTCCATAGCAACCAGTCCATAGCAACCGTCCAAGGCAACCAGTCCATAGCAACGCTCCATAGCAACCATCCATAGCAACCAGTCCATATCAACCCACCATAGCAACCAGTCCAAAGCAACCAGTCCATAGCAACCAGTCCATATCAACCAGTTCATAGCAACCAGTCCATAGCAACCCTTCATAGCAACCAGTTCATAACAACCAATCCATAGCAACCAGTCCATAGCAACGCTCCATTGCAAAAGTCCATAGCAACCAGTCCATAGCAACCAGTCCATAGCAACCCTCCATTGCATCCAGTCCATAGCAACCAGTCCATAGCAACCCTCCATAGCAACCATCCTGAAAAGGATTTTAAAAGCAATGTTTATATGCTGCTATTGTGTCACAAATTGCATTCAACATGTCATGTAATTTTGCTACTGCTATGGAATCAGTTCAGTTGAGGTAAGTTGTTAACTTGCTGGACAAAAGTGTTTGCAGAATTAGATTAGCAAGAAAGGATAGGCAGTTATGATTTATTGCCTATATTATCCTATTGCCTTAGGACAGTGGTCATCAACCTTGTCCTGCAGAGCCCACTAACATGCCAGGTTTTATGTATTACCTTGGGGAAATGCAGTCTAGAATACTGCAGTCACTGAGCAGCAAATGATATCACCTGTGATGTATTTCAGTTATCTTGCAAACGTGGCCTGTTAGTGGGCCCTGCAGGACAATGTTGATGACCACTGCCTTAGGACATTCCCATTGCCCAATCGAGCTGATTCAGCAATTTCAACTATTTGCAAGGCATACCATTTTTTTTGTCACATGCGAATGGCTCTCCTTTAACAGAATCATAATTTAAATCTCTTCTTAAAAAATGTTCATGGTACAGGATATGCAGCTGCTACATAGGGAGTGAATCAGGATGTAGATGTAAATAATAAATAAATAATAAATAAATAATAAATAAATAAAAAATAAATAAACAATAAATTAAAAAATAAATAAATAATAAATAAAAAATAAATAAATAAATAAATAAATATTAAATAAAAAATAAATAATAAATAATAAAATATAAAAAAAATAATAATAAATAAATAATAAATAAATAATAAATAATAAAATAATAAAATAAATAATAAATAAATAAATAAATAATAAATAAATAAAAAATAAATAAATAAATAAAAAATAAAATATAAAATAAATAAAAGATAAATAATAAATAAATAAAAAATAAATAAATAATAAATAATAAAAAATAAAATATAAAATACATAAATAAATAAATAATAAATAAATAAAATATAAAATATAAAATAAATAATAAATATAAAATAAATAAATAAATAATAATAAATAATAAATAAATAATAAATAAAAATGAATAATAAAATAATAAAAAATAAATAAATAATAAATAAATAAATAAATAGTAAATAATAAATAAATATATAAAAAATAATAATAATAAAATAATAAAAAAATAATAAAATGAATAAATAATAAATAAAAAAAATAAACAATAAATAAAAAATAAATAAATAATAAATAATAAAATATAAAATATAAAATAAATACATAAATAAATAAATAAATAAATACATAAATAAATAAATAAATAATAAATAAAAAATAAAATATAATAAATAATAAAATAAATAAATAATCAAATAGTCAAGGACTGCTGGGTTGAACAACTACAATCCACATTTGCCAACGGAGTATACACGTCACAAACATTGCGCTTACTGTGAAGGCCCCACAAACCTTAAGCGCACACAAGCTCAGACATTCTACTTAGTTTGTGACTGGTGCACTAAACGCGTGCGTGGCCTAAACCTGGTGGCGTGGAGACAGGCAAATCACAAAGCAACAAAGATATTCTCTAAACTTACCAGACTACGTGAGGAAGCAGACATATCCATGCCAAGTGTTTTATTAACTGCATTTACAGGAACCAGCAGCTTTAAACCTTTCAGGCAAGACTTTGCATTCTCTGCTGAAGTTGCCAAGTAGCTTGAAGCCACCCACTAAGGACTCGGAAATCTCATAGATGAAGTAAGGGTACAGCTGTCAAATGCGGAGATCATTGTAATTGACGAGGTGTCAATGATTTCAAAGCCCCTGTTTGCCTTCATCAACTGGAGATTACAGCAAATCAAAGGCAGTAAGAAAACTTTTGGTGGTATGTCAGTACTAGCAGTAGGAGACTTTTACCAGGTCCCACTCTGCGTGTTTGAGGAAAATACCAATGACGTCTAGAAACACTACTTTTAGATGATCAAGCTGACAGAGATCATGCGACAGGATTTCATTTGTTGAGCTTTTGAATAGAATCAGAGTCTAGCAGAAGACTAACACCTTAAGCAATGATGACAAAGCTCTGCTTGCTCAGGCTTTGACAGGCTTTGACAGGTCCCACTCACTGCCCTGATGATGTGCTGCACATCTTTGCCACCAACAAAGAGGTTCACAAACAATGCCGCAACTGTGTCTGTTCTCCATTTAAACGTCACCAACATAGATGCAGACATTTACAGAAAAGACCCTAAAACAGTAGTGATGCTGAGGCAACACCAACCAGTCCATAGCAACCCTCCATAGCAACCAGTCCATAGCAACCATCCAAAGCAACCAGTCCATAGCAACCAGTGCATAGCAACCAGTCCATAGCAACCAAACCATATCAACCAGTTCATAGCAACCAGTCCATAGCAACCCTCCATATCAACCAGTCCATAGCAACCAATACATAGCAACCAGTCCATAGCAACCGTCCATAGCAACCCTCCATAGCAACCCTCCATATCAATCGTCCATAGCAACCAGTCCATAGCAACCAGTCCTTAGCAACCCTGCATTGCAACCAGTCCATATAAACCAGTCCATAGCAACCGTCCATAGCAACCAGTCCATAGCAACCGTCCAAGGCAACCAGTCCATAGCAACGCTCCATAGCAACCATCCATAGCAACCAGTCCATATCAACCCACCATAGCAACCAGTCCATAGCAACCAGTCCATATCAACCAGTCCATAGCAACCGTCCATAGCAACCAGTCCATAGCAACCGTCCAAGGCAACTAGTCCATAGCAACGCTCCATAGCAACCATCCATAGCAACCAGTCCATATCAACCCACCATAGCAACCAGTCCATAGCAACCAGTCCATAGCAACCAGTGCATAGCAACCATCCAAAGCAACCAGTCCATATCAACCCTCCATAGCAACCAGTCCATAGCAACCAGTCCATAGCAACCGGCCATAGCAACCAGTCCATAGCAACCATCCAAAGCAGCCAGTCCATAGCAACCAGTCCATAGCAACCCTCCATAGCAACACGTTCATAGGAACCATTCCATAGCAACCATCCATAGCATCCAGTCCATTGCAACCAGTCCATAGCAACCCTCCATAGCAACCATCCATAGCAACCAGTCCATATCACCCCTCCATAGCAACCCTCCATACCAACCAGTCCATAGCAACCATCCAAAGAAACCAGTCCATATCAACCAGTCCATAGCAACCAGTCCATATCAACCAGTCCATAGCAACCAGTCCATAGCAACCAATCCATAGCAACCAGTTCATATCAACCATCCAAAGCAAACAGTCCATAGCAACGAGTCCATAGCAACCCTCCATTGCATCCAGTCCATAGCAACCAGTCCATAGCAACCAGACCATAGCAACCCTCCATTGCAACCATCCATAGCAACCAGTCCATAGCAACCCTCCATAGCAACCAGTCCATAGCAACCAGTCCATAGCAACCATCCAAAGCAACCAGTCCATAGCAACCAGTCCATATCAACCAGTGCATAGCAACCGTCCAAAGCAACCAGTCCATAGCAACGAGTCCATAGCAACCCTCCATTGCATCCAGTCCATAGCAACCAGTCCATAGCAACCAGACCATAGCAACCCTCCTTTGCAACCATCCATAGCAACCCTCCATAGCAACCAGTCCATAGCAACCCATCCATAGAAACCCGTCCATAGCATCCATAGCAACCAGTTCATTGCAACAGTCCATAGCAACCCGTCCATTGCAACCATCCATAGCAACCAGTCCATAGCAACCCTCCATAGCAACCAGTCCATAGCAACCCGTCCATAGCAACCAGTCCATAGCAATCCTCCATAGCAACCATCCATAGCAACCAGTCCATAGCAACCCTCCATAGCAACTGTCCATAGCAACCCGTCCATAGAAACCATCCAAAGCAACCAGTCCATAGCAACAATTCCATAGCAACCCGTCCATAGCAACCCGTTCATAGCAACCAGTCCATATCAACCGTCCATTGCACCCAGTCCATAGCAACCCTCCATAGCAACCATCCATAGCAACCAGTCCATATCAACCCTCCATAGCAACCAGTCCATAGCAACCATCCAAAGCAACCAGTCCATAGTAACCAGTGCATAGCAACCAGTCCATAAAAACCAAACCATATCAACCAGTTCATAGCAACCAGTCCAGAGCAATCCTCCATATCAACCAGTCCATAGCAACCAATACATAGCAACCAGTCCATAGCAACCGTCCATAGCAACCCTCCATAGCAATCGTCCATAGCAACCAGTCCATAGCAACCCTTCATTGCATCCAGTCCATAGGAACCAGTCCATAGCAACCAGTCCTTAGCAACCCTGCATTGCAACCAGTCCATATAAATTAGTCCATAGCAACCGTCCATAGCAACCAGTCCATAGCAACCGTCCAAGGCAACCAGTCCATAGCAACGCTCCATAGCAACCATCCATAGCAACCAGTCCATATCAACCCACCATAGCAACCAGTCCATAGCAACCAGTCCATATCAACCAGTCCATAGCAACCGTCCATAGCAACCAGTCCATAGCAACCGTCCAAGGCAACTAGTCCATAGCAACGCTCCATAGCAACCATCCATAGCAACCAGTCCATATCAACCCACCATAGCAACCAGTCCATAGCAACCAGTCCATAGCAACCAGTGCATAGCAACCATCCAAAGCAACCAGTGCATATCAACCCTCCATAGCAACCAGTCCATAGCAACCAGTCCATAGCAACCGGCCATAGCAACCAGTCCATAGCAACCATCCAAAGCAGCCAGTCCATAGCAACCAGTCCATAGCAACCCTCCGTAGCAACACGTTCATAGGAACCATTCCATAGCAACCGTCCATAGCATCCAGTCCATTGCAACCAGTCCATAGCAACCCTCCATAGCAACCATCCATAGCAACCAGTCCATATCACCCCTCCATAGCAACCCTCCATAGCAACCAGTCCATAGCAACCATCCAAAGCAACCAGTCCATAGCAACCAGTCCATAGCAACCAGTCCATATCAACCAGTCCATAGCAACCAGTCCATAGCAACCAATCCATAGCAACCAGTCCATATCAACCATCCAAAGCAAACAGTCCATAGCAACGAGTCCATAGCAACCCTCCATTGCATCCAGTCCATAGCAACCAGACCATAGCAACCCTCCATTGCAACCATCCATAGCAACCAGTCCATAGCAACCCATCCATAGAAACCTGTCCATAGCATCCATAGCAACCAGTTCATTGCAACAGTCCATAGCAACCCGTCCATTGCAACCATCCATAGCAACCAGTCCATAGCAACCCTCCATAGCAACCAGTCCATAGCAACCCGTCCATAGCAACCAGTCCATAGCAATCCTCCATAGCAACCATCCATAGCAACCAGTCCATAGCAACCCTCCATAGCAACTGTCCATAGCAACCCGTCCATAGAAACCATCCAAAGCAACCAGTCCATATCAACCATCCATTGCACACAGTCCATAGCAACCCTCCATAGCAACCATCCATAGCAACCAGTCCATATCAACCCTCCATAGCAACCAGTCCATAGCAACCCTCCATAGCAACCAGTCCATAGCAACCATCCAAAGCAACCAGTCCATAGTAACCAGTGCATAGCAACCAGTCCATAGCAACCAAACCATATCAACCAGTTCATAGCAACCAGTCCATAGCAACCCTCCATATCAACCAGTCCATAGCAACCAATACATAACAACCAGTCCATAGCAACCGTCCATAGTAACCCTCCATAGCAATCGTCCATAGCAACCAGTCCATAGCAACCCTTCATTGCATCCAGTCCATAGGAACCAGTCCATAGCAACCAGTCCTTAGCAACCCTGCATTGCAACCAGTCCATATCAACCAGTCCATAGCAACCGTCCATAGCAACCAGTCCATAGCAACCGTCCAAGGCAACCAGTCCATAGCAACGCTCCATAGCAACCATCCATAGCAACCAGTCCTTATCAACCCACCATAGCAACCAGTCCATAGCAACCAGTCCATAGCAACCAGTGCATAGCAACCATTCAAAGCAACCAGTCCATAGCAACCAGTCCATATCAACCAGTTCATAGCAACCAGTCCATAGCAACCCTCCATAGCAACCAGTTCATAACAACCAATCCATAGCAACCAGTCCATAGCAACCCTCCATTGCAATATTCCATAGCAACCAGTCCATAGCAACCCTCCATTGCATCCAGTCCATAGCAACCAGTCCATAGCAACCCTCCATAGCAACCATCCTGAAAAGGATTTTAAAAGCAATGTTTATATGCTGCTATTGTGTCACAAATTGCATTCAACATGTCATGTAATTTTGCTACTGCTATGGAATCAGTTCAGTTGAGGTAAGTTGTTAACTTGCTGGACAAAAGTGTTTGCAGAATTAGATTAGCAAGAAAGGACAGGCAGTTATGATGTATTGCCTATATTATCCTATTGCCTTAGGACAGTGGCCATCAACCTTGTCCTGCAGGGCCCACTAACATGCCAGGTTTTATGTATTACCTTGGGGAAATGCAGTCTAGAATACTGCAGTCACTGAGCAGCAAATTATATCACCTGTGATGTATTTCAGTTATCTTGCAAACGTGGCCTGTTAGTGGGCCCTGCAGGACAATGTTGATGACCACTGCCTTAGGACATTCCCATTGCCCAATAGAGCTGATTCAGCAATTTCAACTATTTGCAAGGCATTCCATTTTTTTTGTCACATGCGAATGGCTCTCCTTTAACAGAATCATAATTTAAATCTCTTCTTAAAAAATGTTCATGGTACAGGATATGCAGCTGCTATATAGGGAGTGAATCAGGATGTAGATGTAAATAATAAATAAATAATAAATAAATAAAAAATAAATAAACAATAAATAAAAAAATAAACAAATAAAAAATAAATAAATATTAAATAATAAATAAATAATAAATAATAAAATATAAAAAAATAATAATAAATAAATAATAAATAATAAATAAATAAAAATAAATAATAAAATAAATAATAAATAAATAATAAATAAATAAATCATAAATAAATAAAAAATACAAAATAAATAAATAATAAAGAGAAAATAAAATATACAATAAATAAAAGATAAATAATAAATAAATAATAAATAAATAAAAAATAAATAATAAAAAATAAAATATAAAATACATAAATAAATAAATAATAAATAAATAAAATATAAAATAAATATAAAATAAATAAATAAATAATAATAAATAATAAATACAAATGAATAATAAAATAATAATAAAAAAAAATAATAAATAAATAAATAGTAAATAATAAATAATAAATAAATATATAAAAAAAAAATAATAAATAAATAATAAAATGAATAAATAATAAATAATAAATAAAAAAAATAAACAATAAAAAAATAATAATAAATAATAAGTAAATAATAAATAATACATAAAATAAATAACAATTAATAAAATATAAAATATAAAATAAATACATAAATAAATACATAAATAATAAAAAATAAAATATAATAAATAATAAAATAAATAAATAATAAATAAATAAATAAATAATAAATAAATAATATATAAATAAAAAATAAATAACTAATAAATAATAAATAAATAATAAATAAATAAGAATAAATAATAAAATAATAAAATGAATAAAAAATAAATAAAATAAATAAATAAATAAAAAATAAATAAAATAGATACCCAACATGTCACCCTTCAAAATTGCACACGCTCGTGGAATGGCGCCAAACTTCAGTACTTCAGTACTTAATAATCCTCATAGGCGACCCTTTTTTTTTTTTTTTTACTGGTTACTTGTTTTGAGTTACAGAGTAGTCTTACAAAAGCCACCAGCTGTGCCACAATGTCAACATGAGAAATGTAGTAGCAGGTCTTTCAAAACTCATTGACACGCACCCCGACTACAGTGACATTTCAATCAGAGTGGATGAGACAATCGCTGATGATAATAATGATGATGATGTTGATGATGATGATGATACTAATATTGATGGGTTGAAACTCGACAGTTGTGATGAAACTGAAATGATGGAGATACTTGAACGCATCGAAAATTGTGATCCATATCCATATCTTAATTGATTGTCTTTCAGTGTTTATTCAATTATCTAAATACCCCCCACTTAAACCTGCGCTTTCCGTGCAGGTTTTCTATTTACATTTATTTTATTTTTATTGCGCTGTACCTTTTCTCTTTTTCACATATCTTTAAAATTTTGTATCTATATTTTTTGGTACTTGGCAGCACCTACTTTTATTATTTTTATTATTTTGTACGTTTATTCTGCGCAGTGTTTTTTTCTGCTAGAAAAAGTTTTTTCCATCAGAGGTACAGTTTGCATGTTTACCGGCTGCTTTTGAGCAACAGAAAGGCCATGACCAACACAACCTCCCAATGCAGAGGATGAGAAGGATGCACTAAGACCTGGAATTGGCCGAGACAGCTGTTTGCAGCCATCTGACCAAGGAAGCACGGTGATGGAATATTCAGCATTGCACCTGCACAAGTTAACACACCTGTCAGCTTCTTTAAAGTTCCTAGGCTTGAGGCAATGACTTTCCCTGTTCAGTTCCCTACTGGACAGAATACATTGGACCAGGCAAGACAAGTCAAACTGTCCCCGAGCATGTATTTCAATGCAAGGCTTTTTTGTGTTGATACTCGTTTTGCAAGAGATACAAGCTACCTCTTCTTTGCGCAGTCTTTCACAGAAACACATATGGCCAAAAGCAGCATGTCCATCCAGTTAAGGAAAGGAACACCCAATACCAGAGGTGGGCCGAAAAAATCCAACAAGTTTAAGAGGTTGGTGCGAAACCGAAATGCCACAATGTTCATGCAACCACTGAGAGGGGACTCCAGCTTACTGGGATAAAAATCGGAAGAATTTACTAGCCATGGTCAGACAATTGGGTAAGCTGACATTTTTCTTACCTGCAGCAGAATTCAGATGGCCAGAGGTATTTGCTTAATAATCCAAAAGTGCAGCTTGAAGACATGTCACAGCTACTTGCACAGTGTGATATGACTTTGAATCAGTACAACTCGTACAGTGAGGCATTGACCTCCTCAAGCGTTATTCTAATGAAGCGTGATGTCAAGGACTGCTGGGTTGAACAACTACAATCCACATTTGCCAACGGAGTATACACGTCACAAACATTGCGCTTACTGTGAAGGCCCCACAAACCTTAAGCGCACACAAGCTCAGACATTCTACTTAGTTTGTGACTGGTGCACTAAACGCGTGCGTGGCCTAAATCCTGGTGGCGCGGAGACAGGCAAATCACAAAGCAACAAAGATATTCTCTAAACTTACCAGACTACGTGAGGAAGCAGACATATCCATGCCAAGTGTTTTATTAACTGCATTTACAGGAACAGCAGCTTTAAACCTTTCAGGCAAGACTTCGCATTCTCTGCTGAAGTTGCCAAGTAGCTTGAAGCCACCCACCAAGGACTCGGAAATCTCATAGATGAAGTAAGGGTACAGCTGTCAAATGCGGAGATCATTGTAATTGACGAGGTGTCAATGATTTCAAAGCCCCTGTTTGCCTTCATCAACTGGAGATTGGTGTACATAGAAAGAGTAGAGGAAAACCTAAGACAGAAAGGAGTTGTTCGCAGGCAGTTCCACCTGAAGTTGCCCTTTGCATGTACAATTCATAAGTGTCAGGGGATGTCGATACAGTCGGCAGTGGTCTCATTGAAACAGGTCTTCCAACCTGGGAATGGCCTATGTTTCTCTAAGGCCCCGTACACACGACCAAACATGTATGCTGAAACTGGTCCGCGGGCCAGTTTCAGCATACATGTTCGGTCGTGTGTGGGCGCGTGCGGGCCGAATTCCAGCAAACATTTGCCCGCCGGACCTTTTCCCAGCGGACAAATATTCCTGGACGTGTTTTAAAACCGTCCGCTGGAATCCTGCCCGCTCGGACATGTACGGTCGTCAGTACAGACCTACCGTACATGTCCGAGCGCCCGCCGTCCCTCGCATGCGTCGAATGACTTTGACGCATGCGTGGAAGCCTTTAAATGGCAGGCCCGCCCACGTCTCCGCGTCATCGCCGCGTCATCGTCGCGGCGACGACGCGGACACGCCCCGCGTATTGTTTACACGTGGACTTCTGTACGATGGTTAGTACAACCATCGTACAGAAGCCCTCTGGCAGGCATGTACGGTGAAAACGGTCCGATGGACCGGTTTCACCGTACATGTTTGCTCGTGTGTACCGGGCCTAAGAATAACGACTACACTGTAAGGACTGCCCATGACCGACTTTGATTAGAAGAATTTCTTTGCTGATCCCGAAATCACAGCCTCCCTTGACTCAATGAAGAATGCATCACTGGAAAGTGTTATGTCCCTCGTAAAGTTACTTCTGCATACTGGCATACTCTGTCAGCAACCATCCATAGAAACCGTCCATAGCAACCAATCCATAGCAACCAGTCCATAGCAACCCTCCATAGCAACCATCCATAGCAACCAGTCCATATCAACCCTGCATAGCAACCAGTCCATAGCAACCCTCCATAGCAACTAGTCCATAGCAACCATTAAAAGGAACCAGTCCATATCAACCATCCAAAGCAATCAAAGCAATCAGTCTATAGCAACCAGTCCATATCACCCAATCCATAGCAACCAGTCCATATCAACCAGTGCATAGCAACCCATCCATAGTAACCCTCCATAGCAACCAGTCCATAGCAACCAGTCCATAGCAACCGTTCATAGCAACCCTCCATATAAATCGTCCATAGAAACCAATCCATAGCAACCAGTCCATAGCAACCCTCCATTGCATCCAGTCCATAGCAACCAGTCCATAGCAACCAGACCATAGCAACCAGTCCTTAGCAACCGTCCATAGCAACCAGTCCATAGCAATCGTCCATAGCAACCAGTCCATAGCAACCCTCCATAGCAACCAGTCCATAGCAAACAGTCCATAGCAACCAGACCAAAGCAACCCTCCATAGCAACCAGTCCATAGCAACCATCCATAGCAACCATCTAAGCAACCAGACCATAACAACCAGTCCATAGCAACCAGTCCATAGCAACCCTCTAGCAACTGTCCATAGCAACCATCCAAAGCAACCAGTCCATAGCAACCCTCCATAGCAACCAGTCCATATCAACCCTCCATAGCAACCAGTCCATAGCAACCCTCCAAAGCAACCAGTCCATAGCAACCGTCCAAAGCAGCCAGTCCATAGCAACCAGTCTATAGCAACCCTCCATAGCAACCCGGTCATAGGAACCAGTCCATAGCAACCGTCCATAGCATCCAGTACATTGCAACCCGTCCATATCACCCCTCCATAGCAACCCTCCTTCCCTACCAGTCCATAGCAACCATCCAAAGCAACCAGTCCATAGCAACCAGTCCATATCAACCAGTCCATAGCAACCAGTCCATAGCAACCAATCCATAGCAACCAGTCCATAGCAACCGTCCAAAGCAAACAGTTCATAGCAATGAGTCCATAGCAACCCTCCATTGCATCCAGTCCATAGCAACCAGTCCATAGCAACCGTCTATAGAAACCAGTCCATAGCAACCCTCCATAGCAACCATCCATAGCAACCAGTCCATATCACCCCTCCAGAGCAACCAGTTCATAGCAACCCTCCATAGCAACCAGTCCATAGCAACCCTCCATAGCAACCGTCCATAGCAACAGTCCATAGAAACCATCCATAGCAACCAGTCCATAGCAACAGTCCATAGAAACCATCCATATTAACCAGTCCATAGCAACCAGTCCATAGCAACCCTCCATAGCAACCAGTCCATAGCAAACAGTCTATAGCAACCATCCAAAGCAACCAGTCCATAGCAACCATCCAAAGCAACCAGTCCATAGCAACCAGTCCATATCAACTAGTGCATAGCAACCCGTCCATAGCAACCAGTCCATAGCAACCCTCCATAGCAACCAGTCCATGGCAACCAATCCATAGCAACTAGTCCATAGCAACCAATCCATAGCAACCGTCCAAAGCAACCAGTCCATAGCAACCAGTCCATAGCAACCAGTCCATAGCAACCAGACCAGAGCAACCCTCCATAGCAACCAGTCCATAGCAACAGTCCATAGCAACCAGTCCATAGCAACCCGTCCACTGCAACCATCCATAGCAACCAGTCCATAGCAACCCGTCCATAGAAACCATCCAAAGCAACCAGTCCATAGCAACAATTCCATAGCAACCCGTCCATAGCAACCCGCTCATAGCAACCAGTCCATATCAACCGTCCATTGCACCCAGTCCATAGCAACCCTCCATAGCAACCATCCATAGCAACCAGTCCATATCAACCCTCCATAGCAACCAGTCCATAGCAACCATCCAAAGCAACCAGTCCATAGCAACCAGTGCATAGCAACCAGTCCATAGCAACCAAACCATATCAACCAGTTCATAGCAACCAGTCCATAGCAACCCTCCATATCAACCAGTCCATAGCAACCAATACATAGCAACCAGTCCATAGCAACCGTCCATAGCAACCCTCCATAGCAACCCTCCATAGCAATTGTCCATAGCAACCAGTCCATAGCAACCAGTCCATAGCAACCCTTCATTGCATCCAGTCCATAGGAACCAGTCCATAGCAACCAGTCCTTAGCAACCCTGCATTGCAACCAGTCCATATCAACCAGTCCATAGCAACCGTCCATAGCAACCAGTCCATAGCAACCGTCCAAGGCAACCAGTCCATATCAACCCTCCATAGCAACCAGTCCATAGCAACCAGTTCATAGCAACCAGTCCATAGCAACCAGTGCATAGCAACCATCCAAAGCAACCAGTCCATAGCAACCAGTCCATATCAACCAGTTCATAGCAACCAGTCCATAGCAACCCTCCATAGCAACCAGTTCATAACAACCAATCCATAGCAACCAGTCCATAGCATCCCTCCATTGCAATAGTCCATAGCAACCAGTCCATAGCAACCCTCCATTGCATCCAGTCCATAGCAACCAGTCCATAGCAACCCTCTATAGCAATCATCCTGAAAAGGATTTTAAAATCAATGTTTATATGCTGCTATTGTGTCACAAATTGCATTCAACATGTCATGTAATTTTGCTACTGCTATGGAATCAGTTCAGTTGAGGTAAGTTGTTTACTTGCTGGACAAAAGTGTTTGCAGAATTAGATTAGCAAGAAAGGATAGGCAGTTATGATTTATTGCCTATATTATCCTATTGCCTTAGGACAGTGGTCATCAACCTTGTCCTGCAGGGCCCACTAACATGCCAGGTTTTATGTATTACCTTGGGGAAATGCAGTCTAGAATACTGCAGTCACTGAGCAGCAAATGATATCACCTGTGATGTATTTCAGTTATCTTGCAAACGTGGCCTGTTAGTGGGCCCTGCAGGACAATGTTGATGACCACTGCCATAGGACATTCCCATTGCCCAATAGAGCTGATTCAGCAATTTCAACTATTTGCAAGGCATTCCATTTTTTTTGTCACATGCGAATGGCTCTCCTTGAACAGAATCATAAAAAATGTTCATGGTACAGGATATGCAGCTGCTACATAGGGAGTGAATCAGGATGTAGATGTAAATAATAAATAAATAATAAATAAATAAAAAATAAATAAACAATAAATAAAAAAATAAATAAATAATAAATAGAAAATACATAAATAAATAAATATTAAATAATAAATAATAAAATATAAAAAAAAATAATAATAAATAAATAATAAATAATAAATAAATAATAAATAAAAATAAATAATAAAATAATAAAATAAATAAAAAATAAATAAATAACAAATAAATAAAAAATAAAAAATAAATAAATAAAAAATAAAATATAAAATAAATAAAAGATAAATAATAAATAAATAATAAATAAATAAAATATAAAATATAAAATAAGTAATAAATATAAAATAAATAAATAAATAATAAATAAATAAAAATGAATGAATAAAATAATAAAAAAAATAAAAAATAATAATAAATAATAAATAAATAAATAAATAAATAAATAGTAAATAATAAATAATAAATAAATATATAAAAAATAATAATAATAAATAAATAATAATAAAAAAATGAATAAATAATAAATAATAAATAAAAAAATAAACAATAAAAAAAAAATAAAAAAAAAATAAATAATAATAAATAATAAATAAATAATAAATAAAATAAATAATAAAATATAAAATATAAAATAAATACATACATAATAAATAAATAAATAAATAATAAAAAATAAAATATATTAAATAATAAAATAAATAAATAATAAATAAATAAATAATAAATAAATAATATATAAATAAAAAATAAATAACTAATAAATAATAAATAAATAATAAATAAATAAGAATAAATAATAAAATAATAAAATGAATAAAAAATAAATAAAAAATAAAAATAAATAAAATACATACCCAACATGTCACCCTTCAAAATTGCACACGCTCGTGGAATGGCGCCAAACTTCAGTACTTCAGTACTTAATAATCCTCATGGGCGACGCTTTATTTTTATTTTTTTACTGGTTACTTGTTTTGAGTTACAGAGTAGTCTAGGGCTAGAATTTTATTATTGTTAATTTTACTAACTAACTAAGGTGGAAACCACGTGTAACGGACACATGCCTGCTGCCGGGACATCGATAATCTTCATGCAGGGGGACTACAAGGAACTGCATGGCTTGTCACAATTGGATGTACCGCATTGTATTCTGAGCTCAAAGTGTTAACTGGACAAAGAGTCTCTTTCACTGCTGAATGCTAATATACCCTTCGCATAGCTAATGAACTCTTTTGGGGAGGTAACAGCCTCCTGTGAGGTGTATGCTGATGGGGATTATGTGTGAGTGATAATTGTTTTAAAGGTTAATTGAATTCTATTGTCTGATCAAGCTAAGTTGAGGAGCCGAAACGGCTAGCGGCTGATTGGCTCAAGGGAAGGTCATTCTTTCAAAGTATGTGTATTGAAGGCCCCCTGGGGGGGGGGGGAGTGTCATTTGTTTCTGTACAGTTTGTAACCAGATATAAGGAAGAAAAATGTGGCATTAAAAGTCAGTCCTGCTTGACTCTGCAAACGTAGTCCGTCTCGTTTCTTGGAAGGGCGTTCGATGGGATATACCGGCGGTACCTGCATATCGCAGCTTGCCAGGGAAAAGGACGTCTCCAGCGGCTGAGACCCTCTCACCAGTGGGTAGCCGTTACATTGGTGGCAGCAGTGGGATGGTCCTTTTATCCAAAGAGCAAGTGCTGAATGGAGTCGCAGTACGCCAGGCTGAAAAGATCCACACTGAAAGATTTATTAGAGAGTCGTGGTAGGAGCGCCAGCAACAGACCACGGAGGGAGCTGATAGCTGAACTGCTGGAGCTGGACGAAATGGATGGATCCATGGAAGGAACGGAGCCCCTTGCACCGGTCAGCGAAGAAGATGTAATTACTGGGATTGTACAGCGGAGATTATCTTTGTATCCAGAAACGTCCGTGGAACTAATCAACCAGCTGTTTCGGGAAGCAAGGGAAGAGATACAAACGAAGAGGGGACAAGAACTGGAACTGGTAAGAGCGAGACAGCCCATTACACTTGCAGTTCCTACCCCCCCACCTGCTGCTACAGGAAAGAAAATACCGTTCACTGCATTTAAAGCTTTTGTAGAAAGTGAGGAGGAAATCGATGGATATTTGGCAGACTTTGAGAGGCAGTGCTCACTACACCAGGTACCACCAGACCAATGTGTCACTATTTTGTCAGGGAAATTGTCGGGCAAAGCCAATGAAGCCTTTCGGGCTCTCGCGCCAGAGGATATTTTACAATATCAGCAAGTATAAAAGGCGCTGCTACCCCGATATGCCGTAACGCCAGAAGTCTACCGCCGGCGCTTCCGGGAGTCCAAGAAGATGGCTGTGGACTCCCACATGGAATGGGCCAACCAGTTACAAAGGGTGGCATCCCTTTGGGTCCAAGGGTGCAAGGCCAACACCGGGGAGGAAGTATTGCAGCTGTTCCTAATGGAACATTTCTTCCAAGACCTGGCCGCAGACATACAAGACTGGGTACGAGATCGCCGGTCCGCTAACTTAAAAGAGGCGGCTCGGCTAGCAGATGAGTACGCGGAAACAAGGAAAGTAAGCCAGGGTACTACACGGCTGGCTCATAAGGTAGAACCGCGTACTCCAACCGTCACCCCACGCCCAGAGTTTTGGGCTCCAGTCCCACCACATCCTCAGGGGCCTAGCAACTACCCCCGGGATTCGCCTAGGGTGACGTGCCATCACTGCAGCGACACGGGACATATTGCTCGTTATTGCCCTTGGAGAGCTACAAATAACAATTGGAGACGCACAGCACCCAACACAGAGGTCACTCCATCACGTCCCTCTGCGGCCCACTGCCTGGAGACCGAGGGGGGCCCTGAGGAATGTCTGGGAATTTGGTATGAGGCAGACCCAATACAAGCTGCCTCTCCAGATAACCGTCAGCATCACCGTCAGGAGGTACGAGTGAATGGACAAGTAGCACAAGGCCTAAGAGATTCCGGGACTACTATCACTCTGATTCAAAAACATCTGGTAAAGCCAGAGAACGTGTCCACTCGCACAGTTGCCGTCCGGGTCGCAGGGGGTGCTGTATTTCGCGTACCCACCACCCGGGTGCACTTAGACTGGGGAGCCGGGTCAGGAAAGACCACAGTTGGTATCATGGCAACCTACCTGCCGAGGTGGTGCTGGGCAACGACATTGGCCCTCTGACTTCGGCTTATTTACCTACACCTGCTGCTGCTTGTCCCGTGACCACCCGCGTTGCTGGAATCAACCCGCTTGCTGCTGAGAACCGGGTAAGACTACCTTCCCCGACATGTACTGTAGATCCGGCACAATATCACAGTCTAAAATGGGAATGTGACAAGTTGGCCAGTGAGAAATCAGAGATGCAACGACACTATGTCATGTATTATGAGATGTCCCGTGGCTTGAACATTGAAATGCACAAACAGGCGGAAATTGTCAAAAGATTAAATGGGATTTGCATCCAGGTGGTGCCGTATCTGTCCCAAGAGCATCAGCAACAGGTTTTGGGAGCCATTGAGAGAGCAAAGCAAGTGACTGTTCCAGAATTGAATTCTATTCTTCACCGTCACCATCAGCTACCGACCTGGTAAGCCAATGGGAAGGCCGACGGACTGTTCAGGCAAACGGAACTTTTACCCTAACAGCAGACCGGACATCCCCAAGTTGATCCGAAAAGGATCAATCCGGGTCTGCCGGAGTGTTCCACAAAAGAAGAGTAGTGTAACGGACATATGCCTGCTGCCGGGACATCGATAATCTTCATGCAGGGGGACTACAAGGAACTGCATGGCTTGTCACAATTGGATGTACCGCATTGTATTCTGAGCTCAAAGGGTTAACTGGACAAAGAGTCTCTTTCACTGCTGAATGCTAATATACCCTTCGCATAGCTAATGAACTCTTTTGGGGAGGTAACAGCCTCCTGTGAGGTGTATGCTGATGGGGATTATGTGTGAGTGATAATTGTTTTAAAGGTTAATTGAATTCTATTGTCTGATCAAGCTAAGTTGAGGAGCCGAAACGGCTAGCGGCTGATTGGCTCAAGGGAAGGTCATTCTTTCAAAGTATGTGTATTGAAGGCCCCCTGGGGGGGGGGGGAGTGTCATTTGTTTCTGTACAGTTTGTAACCAGATATAAGGAAGAAAAATGTGGCATTAAAAGTCAGTCCTGCTTGACTCTGCAAACGTAGTCCGTCTCGTTTCTTGGAAGGGCGTTCGATGGGATATACCGGCGGTGCCTGCATATCGCAGCTTGCCAGGGAAAAGGACGTCTCCAGCGGCTGAGACCCTCTCACCAGTGGGTAGCCGTTACACCACGGTCTACCAAGATCGCACAGCACATCCCAGTTACACAGAGTGAAGCTGGAAAGACGTCTGACTTACAAAAGCCACCAGCTGTGCCACAATGTCAACATGAGAAATGTAGTAGCAGGTCTTTCAAAACTCATTGACACACACCCCGACTACAGTGACATTTCAATCAGAGTGGATGAGACAATCGCTGATGATAATAATGATGATGATGATGATACTAATAATGATGGGTTGAAATTCGACAGTCGTGATGAAACTGAAATGATGGAGATACTTGAACGTATCGAAAATTGTGATCCATCAGGCCTCGTACACACGGCCGAGGAACTCGACGTGCCAAACACGTCGAGTTCCTCGGCGGCTTCAGGGATGAAGCCGCCGAGGAGCTCGGCGGGCCGCCTTCTCCCATAGAACAACGAGAAAATAGAGAACATGTTCTCTATTTTCTCGACGAGTTCCTCGGCGGCTCCATCGGGCCAAAAGTGTACAGACGAATCCGGCTCTGACCGAGTTTCTCGCCGAATTCTGCCGAGAAACTCTGTCGTGTGTACGAGGCCTGAGAGGTACAGTTTGCATGTTTACCGGCTGCTTTTGAGCAACAGAAAGGCCATGACCAACACAACCTCCCAATGCAGAGGATGAGAAGGATGCACTAAGACCTGGAATTCGCCGAGACAGCTGTTTGCAGCCATCTGACCAAGGAAGCACGGTGATGGAATATTCAGCATTGCACCTGCACAAGTTAACACACCTGTCAGCTTCTTTAAAGTTCCTAGGCTTGAGGCAATGACTTTCCCTGTTCAATTCCCTACTGGACAGAATACATTGGACCAGGCAAGACAAGTCAAACTGTCCCCGAGCATGTATTTCAATGCAAGGCTTTTTTGTGTTGATACTCGTTTTGCAAGAGATACAAGCTACCTCTTTTTTGCGCAGTCTTTCACAGAAACACATATGGCCAAAAGCAGCATGTCCATCCAGTTAAGGAAAGGAACACCCAATACCAGGGGTGGGCCGAAAAAATCCAACAAGTTTAAGAGGTTGGTGCGAAACCGAAATGCCACAATGTTCATGCAACCACTGAGAGGGGACTCCAGCTTACTGGGATAAAAATCGGAAGAATTTACTAGCCATGGTCAGACAATTGGGTAAGCTGACATTTTTTCTTACCTGCGGCAGAATTCAGATGGCCAGAGGTATTTTCTTAATAATCCAAAAGTGCAGCTTGAAGACATGTCACAGCTACTTGCACAGTGTGATATGACTTTGAATCAGTACAACTCGTACAGTGAGGCATTGACCTCCTCAAGCGTTATTCTAATGAAGCGTGATGTCAAGGACTGCTGGGTTGAACAACTACAATCCACATTTGCTAACGGAGTATACACGTCACAAACATTGCGCTTACTGTGAAGGCCCCACAAACCTTAAGCGCACACAAGCTCAGACATTCTACTTAGTTTGTGACTGGTGCACTAAATGCGTACGTGGCCTAAATCCTGGTGGCGCAGAGACAGGCTAATCACAAAGCAACAAAGATATTCTCTAAACTTACCAGACTACGTGAGGAAGCAGACATCCATGCCAAGTGTTTTATTAACTGCATTTACAGGAACAGCAGCTTTAAACCTTTCAGGCAAGACTTTGCATTCTCTGCTGAAGTTGCCAAGTAGCTTGAAGCCACCCACCAAGGACTCGGAAATCTCATAGATGAAGTAAGGGTACAGCTGTCAAATGCAGAGATCATTGTAATTGACGAGGTGTCAATGATTTCAAAGCCCCTGTTTGCCTTCATCAACTGGAGATTACAGCAAATCAAAGGCAGTAAGAAAACTTTTGGTGGTATGTCAGTACTAGCAGTAGGAGACTTTTACCAGGTCCCCCCGCTGGGAAAAGTAAGCCACTCTGCATGTTTGAGGAAAATACCAATGACGTCTAGAAACACTACTTTTAGATGATCACGCTGACAGAGATCATGCGACAGGATTTCATTTGTTGAGCTTTTGAATAGAATCAGAGTCTAGCAGAAGACTGACACCTTAAGCAATGATGACAAAGCTCTGCTTGCTCAGGCTTTGACAGGCTTTGACAGGTCCCATTCACTGCCCTGATGATGTGCTGCACATCTTTGCCACCAACAAAGAGGTTCACAAACAATGCCGCAACTGTGTCTGTTCTCCATTCAAACTTCACCAACATAGATGCAGACGTTTACAGAAAAGACCCTAAAACAGGAGTGATGCTGAGGCAACACCAACCAGTCCATAGCAACCCTCCATAGCAACTAGTCCATAGCAACCATCCAAAGCAACCAGTCCATAGCAACCAGTGCATAGCAACCAGTCCATAGCAACCAAACCATATCAACCAGTTCATAGCAACCAGTCCATAGCAACCCTCCATATCAACCAGTCCATAGCAACCAATACATAGCAACCAGTCCATAGCAACCCTCCATAGCAACCCTCCATAGCAATCGTCCATAGCAACCAGTCCATAGCAACCAGTCCATAGCAACCCTTCATTGCATCCAGTCCATAGGAACCAGTCCATAGCAACCAGTCCTTAGCAACCCTGCATTGCAACCAGTCCATATAAACCAGTCCATAGCAACCGTCCATAGCAACCAGTCCATAGCAACCGTCCAAGGCAACCAGTCCATAGCAACACTCCATAGCAACCATCCATAGCAACCAGTCCATATCAACCCATCATAGCAACCAGTCCATAGCAACCAGTCCATATCAACCAGTCCATAGCAACCGTCCATAGCAACCAGTCCATAGCAACCGTCCAAGGCAACCAGTCCATAGCAACGCTCCATAGCAACCATCCATAGCAACCAGTCCATATCAACCCACCATAGCAACCAGTCCATAGCAACCAGTCCATAGCAACCAGTGCATAGCAACCATCCAAAGCAACCAGTCCATATCAACCCTCCATAGCAACCAGTCCATAGCAACCAGTCCATAGCAACCGTCCATAGCAACCAGTCCATAGCAACCATCCAAAGCAGCCAGTCCATAGCAACCAGTCCATAGCAACCCTCCATAGCAACCCGTTCATAGGAATCAGTCCATAGCAACCGTCCATAGCATCCAGTCCATTGCAACCAGTACATAGCAACCCTCCATAGCAACCATCCATAGCAACCAGTCCATATCACCCCTCCATAGCAACCTTCCATACCAACCAGTCCATAGCAACCATCCAAAGCAACCAGTCCATAGCAACCAGTCCATAGCAACCAGTCCATAGCAACCAATCCATAGCAACCAGTACATAGCAACCAGTCCATAGCAACCCGTTCATAGCAACCAGTCCATATCAACCGTCCATTGCACCCAGTCCATAGCAACCCTCCATAGCAACCATCCATAGCAACCAGTCCATATCAACCCTCCATAGCAACCAGTCCATAGCAACCCTCCATAGCAACCAGTCCATAGCAACCATTCAAAGCAACCAGTCCATAGCAACCAGTGCATAGCAACCAGTCCATAGCAACCAAACCATATCAACCAGTTCATAGCAACCAGTCCATAGCAACCCTCCATATCAACCAGTCCATAGCAACCAATACATAGCAACCAGTCCATAGCAACCGTCCATAGCAACACTCCATAGCAATCGTCCATAGCAACCAGTCCATAGCAACCCTTCATTGCATCCAGTCCATAGGAACCAGTCCATAGCAACCAGTCCTTAGCAACCCTGCATTGCAACCAGTCCATATCAACCAGTCCATAGCAACCGTCCATAGCAACCAGTCCATAGCAACCGTCCAAGGCAACCAGTCCATAGCAACGCTCCATAACAACCATCCATAGCAACCAGTCCATATCAACCCACCATAGCAACCAGTCCATAGCAACCAGTCCATAGCAACCAGTGCATAGCAACCATTCAAAGTAACCAGTCCATAGCAACCAGTCCATATCAACCAGTTCATAGCAACCAGTCCATAGCAACCCTCCATAGCAACCAGTTCATAACAACCAATCCATAGCAACCAGTCCATAGCAACCCTCCATTGCAATAGTCCATAGCAACCAGTCCATAGCAACCAGTCCATAGCAACCCTCCATTGCATCCAGTCCATAGCAACCAGTCCATAGCAACCCTCCATAGCAACCATCCTGAAAAGGATTTTAAAAGCAATGTTCATATGCTGCTATTGTGTCACAAATTGCATTCAACATTTCATGTAATTTTGCTACTGCTATGGAATCAGTTCAGTTGAGATAAGTTGTTAACTTGCTGGACAAATGTGTTTGCAGAATTAGATTAGCAAGAAACGATAGGCAGTTATGATTTATTGCCTATATTATCCTATTGCCTTAGGACATTCCCATTGCCCAATAGAGCTGATTCAGCAATTTCAACTATTTGCAAGGCATTCCATTTTTTTGGCACATGCGAATGGCTCTCCTTTAACAGAATCATAATTTAAATCTCTTCTTAAAAAATGTTCATGGTACAGGATATGCAGCTGCTACATAGGGAGTGAATCAGGATGTAGATGTAAATAATAAATAAATAATAAATAAATAAAAAATAAATAAACAATAAATAAAAAAATAAATAAATAATAAATAAATAAATATTAAATAATAAATAAATAATAAATAATAAAATATGAAAAAATAAATAATAATAAATAAATAATAAATAATAAATAAATAATAAAATAAATAATAAATAAATAATAAATAAATAAATAAATAATAAATAAATAATAAATAAATAAAAATAAATAAATAAAAAATAAAATATAAAATAAATAAAGGATAAAAAATAAATAAATAATAAATAAAAAATAAATAAATAATAAATAATAAAAAATAAAATATAAAATACATAAATAAATAAATAATATATAAATAAAATATAAAATATAAAATAAATATAAAATAAATAAATAAATAATAATAAATAAATAATAAATAAAAATGAATAATAAAATAATAAAAAATAAATAAATAATAAATAAATAAATAAATAGTAAATAATTAATAAATATATATAAAAAAAATAATAATAAAATAATAAAAAAATAATAAAATGAATAAATAATAAATAATAAATAAAAAACATAAACAATAGATAAAAAAATAAATAAATAATAAATAATAAATAATAAATAAAATAAATAATAAATAATAAAATATAAAATAAATACATAAATAAATAAATAAATAAATAAATACATAAATAAATAAATAAATAAATAAAAAATAAAAAATAAAATATAATAAATAATAAAATAAATAAATAATAAATAAATAAATAATAAATAAATAATATATAAATAACAAATAAATAATAAATAAATAAGAATAAATAATAAAATAATAAAATGAATAAATATAAATAAAAAATAAAAATAAATAAAAAATAAATAAAATAGATAGCCAACATGTCACCCTTCAAAATTGCACACGCTCGTGGAATGGCGCCAAACTTCATTATTTCAGTACTTAATAATCCTCATGGGCGACGCTTTATTTTTATTTTTTTACTGGTTACTTGTTTTGAGTTACAGAGTAGTCTAGGGCTAGAATTTTATTATTGTTAATTTTACTAACTAACTAAGGTGGAAACCACGGTCTACCAAGATCGCACAGCACATCCCAGTTACACAGAGTGAAGCTGGAAAGACGTCTGACTTACAAAAGCCACCAGCTGTGCCACAATGTCAACATGAGAAATGTAGTAGCAGGTCTTTCAAAACTCATTGACACACACCCCGACTACAGTGACATTTCAATCAGAGTGGATGAGACAATCGCTGATGATAATAATGATGATGATGATGATGATGATACTAATAATGATGGGTTGAATCTCGACAGTTGTGATGAAACTGAAATGATGGAGATACTTGAACGCATCGAAAATTGTGATCCATCAGAGGTACAGTTTGCATGTTTACCGGCTGCTTTTGAGCAACAGAAAGGCCATGACCAACACAACCTCCCAATGCAGAGGATGAGAAGGATGCACTAAAACCTGGAATTGGCCGAGACAGCTGTTTGCAGCCATCTGACCAAGGAAGCACGGTGATGGAATATTCAGCATTGCACCTGCACAAGTTAACACACCTGTCAGCTTCTTTAAAGTTCCTAGGCTTGAGGCAATGACTTTCCCTGTTCAGTTCCCTACTGGACAGAATACATTGGACCAGGCAAGACAGGTCAAACTGTCCCCAAGCATGTATTTCAATGCAAGGCTTTTTTGTGTTGATACTCGTTTTGCAAGAGACACAAGCTACCTCTTCTTTGCGCAGTCTTTCACAGAAACACATATGGCCAAAAGCAGCATGTCCATCCAGTTAAGGAAAGGAACACCCAATACCAGGGGTGGGCCGAAAAAATCCAACAAGTTTAAGAGGTTGGTGCGAAACTGAAATGCCACAATGTTCATGCAACCACTGAGAGGGGACTCCAGCTTACTGGGATAAAAATCGGAAGAATTTACTAGCCATGGTCAGACAATTGGGTAAGCTGACATTTTTTCTTACCTGCGGCAGAATTCAGATGGCCAGAGGTATTTGCTTAATAATCCAAAAGTGCAGCTTGAAGACATGTCACAGCTACTTGCACAGTGTGATATGACTTTGAATCAGTACAACTCGTACAGTGAGGCATTGACCTCCTCAAGCGTTATTCTAATGAAGCGTGATGTCAAGGACTGCTGGGTTGAACAAATACAATCCACATTTGCCAACGGAGTATACACGTCACAAACATTGCGCTTACTGTGAAGGCCCCACAAACCTTAAGCGCACACAAGCTCAGACATTCTACTTAGTTTGTGACTGGTGCACTAAACGCGTGTGTGGCCTAAATCCTGGTGGCGCGGAGACAGGCAAATCACAAAGCAACAAAGATATTCTCTAAACTTACCAGACTACGTGAGGAAGCAGACATATCCATGCCAAGTGTTTTATTAACTGCATTTACAGGAACAGCAGCTTTAAACCTTTCAGGCAAGACTTTGCATTCTCTGCTGAAGTTGCCAAGTAGCTTGAAGCCACCCACCAAGGACTCGGAAATCTCATAGATGAAGTAAGGGTACAGCTGTCAAATGCGGAGATCATTGTAATTGACGAGGTGTCAATGATTTCAAAGCCCCTGTTTGCCTTCATCAACTGGAGATTACAGCAAATCAAAGGCAGTAAGAAAACTTTTGGTGGTATGTCAGTACTAGCAGTAGGAGACTTTTACCAGGTCCCCCCGCTGGGAAAAGTAAGCCACTCTGCGTGTTTGAGGAAAATACCAATGACGTCTAGAAACACTACTTTTAGATGATCACGCTGACAGAGATCATGCGACAGGATTTCATTTGTTGAGCTTTTGAATAGAATCAGAGTCTAGCAGAAGACTGACACCTTAAGCAATGATGACAAAGCTCTGCTTGCTCAGGCTTTGACAGGTCCCACCCACTGCCCTGATGATGTGCTGCACATCTTTGCCACCAACAAAGAGGTTCACAAACAATGCCGCAACTGTTTCTGTTCTCCATTCAAACGTCACCAACATAGATGCAGACGTTTACAGAAAAGACCCTAAAACAGGAGTGATGCTGAGGCAACACCAACCTTTCAAAGGACACAAAGACAATCTGATTGACACACTGCAAGCAGCTGAAGGTGCACGTATCATGATCAGAAGAAACATTGATGTTGGATGACGGGCTTGTTACGGGACATTTGGCAAGATTGCAAGAATAATTCTCCAGACTGAGAATGGCTGCTACTACGGTAAACAAGATTGGGCTTGTGCTTGACAATCCAAATGCAGGACAGAGATACCGTAACGTAACTTGTCGTCTTGTGATGCTGACAACTTGGTGTACATAGAAAGGGTAGAGGAAAACCTAAGACAGAAAGGAGTTGTTCGCAGGCAGTTCCACCTGAAGTTGCCTTTTGCATGTACAATTCATAAGTGTCAGGGGATGTCGATACAGTCGGCAGTGGTCTCATTGAAACAGGTCTTCCAACCTGGGAATGGCCTATGTTTCTCTAAGAAGAACGACTACACTGTAAGGACTGCACATGACCGACTTTGATTAGAAGAATTTCTTTGCTGATCCCGAAATCACAGCCTCCCTTGACTCAATGAAGAATGCATCACTGGAAAGTGTTATGTCCCTCGTAAAGTTACTTCTGCATACTGGCATACTCTGTCAGCAACCATCCATAGAAACCGTCCATAACAAACAATCCATAGCAACCAGTCCATAGCAACCCTCCATAGCAACCATCCATAGCAACCAGTCCATATCAACCCTCCATAGCAACCAGTCCAAAGCAACCATCCATAGCAACTTGTCCATAGCAACCATTAAAAGGAACCAGTCCATAGAAACCAGTCCATATCAACCATAAAAGCAATCAAAGCAATCAGTCTATAGCAACCAGTCCATATCACCCAATCCATAGCAACCAGTCCATATCAACCAGTGCATAGCAACCCGTCCATAGTAACCCTCCATAGCGACCAGTCCATAGCAACCAGTCCATAGCAAACAGTCCATAGCAACCCTTCATACCAACCCTCCATATAAATCGTCCATAGAAAGCAGTCCATAGCAACCAGTCCATAGCAACCCTCCATTGCATCCAGTCCATAGCAACCAGTCCATAGCAACCAGTCCTTAGCAACCGTCCATAGCAACCGTCCATAGCAACCCTCCATTGCATCCAGTCCATAGCTAACAGTCCATAGCAACCAGACCAAAGCAACCCTCCATAGCAACCATCCATAGCAACCATCTAAGCAACCAGACCATAACAACCAGTCCATAGCAACCAGTCCATAGCAACCCTCTATAGCAACCATTCCATAGCAACTGTCCATAGCAACCATCCAAAGCAACCAGTCCATAGCAACCCTCCATAGCAACCAGTCTATATCAACCCTCCATAGCAACCAGTCCATAGCAACCCACCAAAGCAACCAGTCCATAGTAACCAGTCCATAGCAACCGTCCATAGCAACCAGTCCATAGCAACCATCCAAAGCAGCCAGTCCATAAAAACAGGTCCATAGCAACCCTCCATAGCAACCCGTTCATAGGAACCAGTCCATAGCAACCGTCCATAGCATCCAGTCCATTGCAACCAGTCCATAGCAACCCTCCATAGCAACCATCCATAGCAACCAGTCCATATCACCCCTCCATAGCAACCCTCCATACCAACCAGTCCATAGCAACCATCCAAAGCAACCAGTCCATAGCAACCAGTCCATATCAACCAGTCCATAGCAACCAGTCCATAGCAACCAATCCATAACAACCAGTCCATAGCAACCATCCAAAGCAACCAGTCCATAGCAACGAGTCCATAGCAACCCTCCATTGCATCCAGTCCATAGCAACCAGTCCATAGCAACCAGACCATAGCAACTTTCCATTGCAACCATCCATAGCAACCAGTCCATAGCAACCCTCCATAGCAACCAGTCCATAGCAACAGTCCATAGCAACCAGTTCATAGCAACGAGTCCATAGCAACCTGTCCATTGCAACAATCCATAGCAACCAGTCCATAGCAACCCGTCCATAGCAACCCGTCCATAGCAACAAATCCATAGAAACCATCCAAAGCAATCAGTCCATAGCAACCCGTTCATAGCAACCAGTCCATAGCAACCGTCCATAGCAACCGTCCAAAGCAACCAGTCCATAGCAACGAGTCCATAGCAACCCTCCATTGCATCCAGTCCATAGCAACCAGTCCATAGCAAACAGACCATAGCAACCCTCCATTGCATCCATCCATAGCAACCAGTCCATAGCAACCCTCCATAGCAACCAGTCCATAGCAACAGTCCATAGAAACCATCCAAAGCAACCAGTCCATAGCAACCAGTCCATAGCAACCGTTCAAAGCAACCCTCCATATAAATCGTCCATAGAAACCAGTCCATAGCAACCAGTCCATAGCAACCATCCAAAGCAATCAAAGCAATCAGTCTATAGCAACCAGTCCATATCACCCAATCCATAGCAACCAGTCCATATCAACCAGTGCATAGCAACCCGTCCATAGTAACCCTCCATAGCGACCAGTCCATAGCAACCAGTCCATAGCAAACAGTCCATAGCAACCCTTCATACCAACCCTCCATATAAATCGTCCATAGAAAGCAGTCCATAGCAACCAGTCCATAGCAACCCTCCATTGCATCCAGTCCATAGCAACCAGTCCATAGCAACCAGTCCTTAGCAACCGTCCATAGCAACCGTCCATAGCAACCAGTCCATAGCAATCGTCCATAGCAACCAGTCCATAGCTAACAGTCCATAGCAACCAGACCAAAGCAACCCTCCATAGCAACCATCCATAGCAACCATCTAAGCAACCAGACCATAACAACCAGTCCATAGCAACCAGTCCATAGCAACCCTCTATAGCAACCATTCCATAGCAACTGTCCATAGCAACCATCCAAAGCAACCAGTCCATAGCAACCCTCCATAGCAACCAGTCTATATCAACCCTCCATAGCAACCAGTCCATAGCAACCCACCAAAGCAACCAGTCCATAGTAACCAGTCCATAGCAACCGTCCATAGCAACCAGTCCATAGCAACCATCCAAAGCAGCCAGTCCATAAAAACAGGTCCATAGCAACCCTCCATAGCAACCCGTTCATAGGAACCAGTCCATAGCAACCGTCCATAGCATCCAGTCCATTGCAACCAGTCCATAGCAACCCTCCATAGCAACCATCCATAGCAACCAGTCCATATCACCCCTCCATAGCAACCCTCCATACCAACCAGTCCATAGCAACCATCCAAAGCAACCAGTCCATAGCAACCAGTCCATATCAACCAGTCCATAGCAACCAGTCCATAGCAACCAATCCATAACAACCAGTCCATAGCAACCATCCAAAGCAACCAGTCCATAGCAACGAGTCCATAGCAACCCTCCATTGCATCCAGTCCATAGCAACCAGTCCATAGCAACCAGACCATAGCAACTTTCCATTGCAACCATCCATAGCAACCAGTCCATAGCAACCCTCCATAGCAACCAGTCCATAGCAACAGTCCATAGCAACCAGTTCATAGCAACGAGTCCATAGCAACCTGTCCATTGCAACAATCCATAGCAACCAGTCCATAGCAACCCGTCCATAGCAACCCGTCCATAGCAACAAATCCATAGAAACCATCCAAAGCAATCAGTCCATAGCAACCCGTTCATAGCAACCAGTCCATAGCAACCGTCCATAGCAACCGTCCAAAGCAACCAGTCCATAGCAACGAGTCCATAGCAACCCTCCATTGCATCCAGTCCATAGCAACCAGTCCATAGCAAACAGACCATAGCAACCCTCCATTGCATCCATCCATAGCAACCAGTCCATAGCAACCCTCCATAGCAACCAGTCCATAGCAACAGTCCATAGAAACCATCCAAAGCAACCAGTCCATAGCAACCAGTCCATAGCAACCGTTCAAAGCAACCCTCCATATAAATCGTCCATAGAAACCAGTCCATAGCAACCAGTCCATAGCAACCCTCCATTGCATCCAGTCCATAGCAACAGTCCATAGCAGCAAGTTCATAGCAACAGTCCATAGCAACAAGTCCATAGCAACCGTCCAAGGCAACCAGTCCATAGCAACCCTCCATAGCAACCATCCATACCAACCAGTCCATATGAACCCTCCATAGCAACCAGTCCATAGCAACCCTCTATAGCAACCAGTCCATAGCAACCAGTGCATAGCAACCATCCAAAGCAACCAGTCCATAGCAACCAGTCCATATCAACCAGTTCATAGCAACCAGTCCATAGCAACCCTCCATAGCAACCAGTTCATAACAACCAGTCCATAGCAACCAGTCCATAGCAACCCTCCATTGCAATAGTCCATAGCAACCAGTCCATAGCAACCAGTCCATAGCAACCCTCCATTGCATCCAGTCCATAGCAACCATCCTCTAAAGGATTTTAAAAGCAATGTTTATATGCTGCTATTGTGTCACAAATTGCATTCAACATGTCATGTAATTTTGCTACTGCTATGGAATCAGTTCAGTTGAGGTAAGTTGTTAACTTGCTGGACAAAAGTGTTTGCAGAATTAGATTAGCAAGAAAGGATAGGCAGTTATGATTTATTGCCTATATTGTCCTATTGCCTTAGGACAGTGGTCATCAACCTTGTCCTGCAGGGCCCACTAACATGCCAGGTTTTATGTATTACCTTGGGGAAATGCAGTCTAGAATACTGCAGTCACTGAGCAGCAAATGATATCACCTGTGATGTATTTCAGTTATCTTGCAAACGTGGCCTGTTAGTGGGCCCTGCAGGACAATGTTGATGACCACTGCCTTAGGACATTCCCATTGCCCAATAGAGCTGATTCAGCAATTTCAACTATTTGCAAGGCATTCCATTTTTTTTGTCACATGCGAATGTTTCTCCTTTAACAGAATCATAATTTAATGCTACATAGGGAGTGAATCAGGATGTAGATGTAAATAATAAATAAATAATAAATAAATAAAAAAAAAAAAAAAAAAAAAAAAAAAAAAAATAAATAAATAAATAAATAAATAAATATTAAATAATAAATAAATAATAAATCATAAATAAAAAATAAAATATAAAAAAAAATAATAATTAATAAATAAATAATAAATAAAAATAAATAATAAAATAATAAAATAAATAAAAAAAAAATAAATAATAAATAAATAAAAAATAAAATATAAAATAAATAAAAGATAAATAAAAAATAAATAAATAATAAATAATAAAAAATAAAATATAAAATACATAAATAAATAAATAAATAAAATATAAAATATAAAATAAATAATAAATATAAAATAAATAAAAAAATAAATAAATACATAAATAATAAATAAATAAATAAATAAATAAATAAATAAATAATAAATAAATACAAAATAAAATATAATAAATAATAAAATAAATAAATAATAAATAAATAAATAATAAATAAATAATAAATAAATAATAAATAAATAAATAAGAAATAAATAAGAAATAAATAAGAATAAATAATCAAATAATAAAATGAATAAAAAATAAATAAAAAATAGAAATAAATAAAAAATAAATAAAATAGATACCCAACATGTCACCCTTCAAAATTGCACACGCTCGTGGAATGGCGCCAAACTTCAGTACTTCAGTACTTAATAATCCTCATGGGCGACGCTTTATTTTAATTTTTTTACTGGTTACTTTTTTTGAGTTACAGAGTAGTCTAGGGCTAGAATTTTATTATTGTTAATTTTACTAACTAACTAAGGTGGACACCACGGTCTACCAAGATCGCACAGCACATCCCAGTTACACAGAGTGAAGCTGGAAAGACGTCTGACTTACAAAGGCCACCAGCTGTGCCACAATGTCAACATGAGAAATGTAGTAGCATGTCTTTCAAAACTGATTGACACACACCCCGACTACAGTGACATTTCAATCAGAGTGGATGAGACAATCGCTGATGATAATAATGATGATGATGATACTAATAATGATGGGTTGAAACTCGACAGTTGTGATGAAACTGAAATGATGGAGATACTTGAACGCATCGAAAATTGTGATCCATCAGAGGTACAGTTTGCATGTTTACCGGCTGCTTTTGAGCAACAGAAAGGCCATGACCAACACAACCTACCAATGCAGAGGATGAGAAGGATGCACTAAGACCTGGAACTGGCCGAGACAGCTGTTTGCAGCCATCTGACCAAGGAAGCACAGTGATTAGGCTTGGGCAATGACTTTCCCTGTTCAGTTCCCTACTGGACAGAATACATTGGACCAGGCAACACAAGTCAAACTGTCCCCGAGCATGTATTTCAATGCAAGGCTTTTTTGTGTTGATACTCGTTTTGCAAGAGACACAAGCTACCTCTTCTTTGCGCAGTCTTTCACAGAAACACATATGGCCAAAAGCAGCATGTCCATCCAGTTAAGGAAAGGAACACCCAATACCAGGGGTGGGCCGAAAAAATCCAACAAGTTTAAGAGGTTGGTGCGAAACCGATATGCCACAATGTTTATGCAACCACTGAGAGGGGACTCCAGCTTACTGGGATAAAAATCGGAAGAATTTACTAGCCATGGTCAGACAATTGGGTAAGCTGACATTTTTTTCTTACCTGCGGCAGAATTCAGATGGCCAGAGGTACTTGCTTAATAATCCAAAAGTGCAGCTTGAAGACATGTCACAGCTACTTGCACAGTGTGATATGACTTTGAATCAGTACAACTCGTACAGTGAGGCATTGACCTCCTCAAGAGTGATTCTAATGAAGCGTGATGTCAAGGACTGCTGGGTTGAACAACTACAATCCACATTTGCTAACGGAGTATACACGTCACAAACATTGCGCTTACTGTGAAGGCCCCACAAACCTTAAGCGGACACAAGCTCAGACATTCTACTTAGTTTGTCACTGGTGCACTAAACGCGTGCGTGGCCTAAATCCTGGTGGCGCGGAGACAGGCAAATCACAAAGCAACAAAGATATTCTCTAAACTTACCAGACTACGTGAGGAAGCAGACATATCCATGCCAAGTGTTTTATTAACTGCATTTATAGGAACAGCAGCTTTAAACCTTTCAGGCAAGACTTTGCATTCTCTGCTGAAGTTGCCAAGTAGCTTGAAGCCACCCACCAAGGACTCGGAAATCTCATAGATGAAGTAAGGGCACAGCTGTCAAATGCAGAGATCATTGTAATTGACGAGGTGTCAATGATTTCAAAGCCCCTGTTTGCCTTCATCAACTGGAGATTACAGCAAATCAAAGGCAGTTAGAAAACTTTTGGTGGTATGTCAGTACTAGCAGTAGGAGACTTTTACCAGGTCCCCCCGCTGGGAAAAGTAAGCCACTCTGCGTGTTTGAGGAAAATACCAATGACGTCTAGAAACACTACTTTTAGATGATCACGCTGACAGAGATCATGCGACAGGATTTCATTTGTTGGAGCTTTTGAATAGAATCAGAGTCTAGCAGAAGACCGACACCTTAAGCAATGATGACAAAGCTCTGCTTGCTCAGGCTTTGACAGGTCCCACCCACTGCCCTGATGATGTGCTGCACATCTTTGCCACCAACAAAGAGGTTCACAAACATAATGCCGCAACTGTGTCTGTTCTCCATTCAAACGTCACCAACATAGATGCAGACGTTTACAGAAAAGACCCTAAAACAGGAGTGATGCTGAGACAACACCAACCTTTCAAAGGACACAAAGACAATCTGATTGACACACTGCAAGCAGCTGAAGGTGCACGTATCATGATCAGAAGAAACATTGATGTTGGATGACGGGCTTGTTACGGGACATTTGGCAAGATTGCAAGAATAATTCTCCAGACTGAGAATGGCTGCTACTACGGTAAACAAGATTGGGCTTGTGCTTGACAATCCAAATGCAGGACAGAGATACCGTAACGTAACTTGTCGTCTTGTGATGCTGACAACTTTGTGTACATAGAAAGGGTAGAGGAAAACCTAAGACAGAAAGGAGTTGTTCGCAGGCAGTTCCACCTGAAGTTGCCTTTTGCATGTACAATTCATAAGTGTCAGGGGATGTCGATACAGTCGGCAGTGGTCTCATTGAAACGGGTCTTCCAACCTGGGAATGGCCTATGTTTCTCTGAGAAGAACGACTACACTGTAAGGACTGCACATGACCGACTTTGATTAGAAGAATTTCTTTGCTGATCCCGAAATCACAGCCTCCCTTGACTCAATGAAGAATGCATCACTGGAAAGTGTTATGTCCCTCGTAAAGTTACTTCTGCATAATGGCATACTCTGTCAGCAACCATCCATAGAAACCGTCCATAGCAACCAATCCATAGCAACCAGTCCATAGCAACCCTCCATAGCAACCATCCATAGCAACCAGTCCATATCAACCCTCCATAGCAACCCTTCATGGTAACCAGTCCATAGCAATCGTCCATAGCAACTAGTCCATAGCAACCAATACATAGCAACCAGTCCATAGCAACCGTCCATAGCAACCCTCCATAGCAACCCTCCATAGCAATCGTCCATAGCAACCAGTACATAGCAACCAGTCCATATCAACCATCCAAAGCAATCAAAGCAATCAGTCTATAGCAACCAGTCCATATCACCCAATCCATAGCAACCAGTCCATATCAACCAGTGCATAGCAACCCGTCCATAGTAACCCTCCATAGCAACCAGTCCATAGCAAACAGTCCATAGCAACCGTTCATAGCAACCCTCCATATAAATCGTCCATAGAAACCAGTCCATAGCAACCAGTCCATAGCAACCCTCCATTGCATCCAGTCCATAGCAACCAGTCCATAGCAACCAGACCATAGCAACCCTCCATAGCAACCAGTCCATAGCAACCCTCCATAGCAATCAGTCCATAGCAAACAGTCCATAGCAACCAGACCAAAGCAACCCTCCATAGCAACCAGTCCATCGCAACCAGTCCATAGCAACCATCCACAGCAACCATCTAAGCAACCAGACCATAACAACCAGTCCATAGCAACCAACCATCCATAGCAACCAGTCCATAGCAACCCTCTATAGCAACCATTCCATAGCAACCAGTCAGTAGCAACTGTCCATAGCAACCATCCAAAGCAACCAGTCCATAGCAACCCTCCATAGCAACCAGTCCATATCAACCCTCCATAGCAACCAGTCCATAGCAACCCTCCATAGCAACCAGTCCATAGCAACCAGTCCATAGCAACCGTCCATAGCAACCAGTCCATAGCAACCATCCAAAGCAGCCAGTCCATAGCAACCAGTCCATAGCAACCCTCCATAGCAACCATCCATAGCAACCAGTCCATATCACCCCTCCATAGCAACCAGAACATAGCAACCAGAACATAGCAAACAGTCCATAGCAACCAACCAAAGCAACCAGTCCATAGCAACCAGTCCATAGCAACCATCCAAAGCAACCAGTCCATAGCAACCAGTCCATATCAACCAGTCCATAGCAACCAGTCCATAGCAACCAATCCATAGCAACCAGTCCATAGCAACCGTCCAAAGCAACCAGTCCATAGCATCGAGTCCATAGCAACCCTCCATTGCATCCAGTCCATAGCAACCAGTCCATAGCAACAAGACCATAGAAACCCTTCATTGCAACCATCCATAGCAATCAGTCCATAGCAACCCTCCATAGCAACCAGTCCATAGCAACAGTCCATAGCAAACAGTCCATAGCAACGAGTCCATAACAACCTGTCCATTGCAACCATCCATAGCAACAAGTACATAGCAACCCGTCCATAGCAACCCGTCCATAGCAACAAATCCATAGAAACCATCCAAAGCAATCAGTCCATAGCAACCCGTTCATAGCAACCAATCCATAGCAACCGTCCATTGCAACCAGTTCATTGCAACAGTCCATAGCAACCAATCCATAGCAACCAGTCCATAGCAACGAGTCCATAGCAACCCTCCATTGCATCCAGTCCATAGCAGCCAGTCCATAGCAACCAGACCATAGCAACCCTCCTTTGCAACCATCCATAGCAACCCTCCATAGCAACCAGTCCATAGCAACCCATCCATAGCAACCTGTCCATAGCATCCATATCAACCAGTTCATTGCAACAGTCCATAGCAACCCGTCCATTGCAACCATCCAAAGCAACCAGTCCATAGCAACCAGTCCATATCAACCATTGCATAGCAACCCGTCCATAGCAACCAGTCCATAGCAACCCTCCATAGCAACCAGTCCATAGCAACCAATCCATAGCAACCAGTCCATAGCAACCGTCCAAAGCAACCAGTCCATAGCAACCCTCCATAGAAACCAGTCCATAGCAACCAATCCATAGCAACCAGTCCATAGCAACCGTCCAAAGCAACCAGTCCATAGCAACCAGTCCATAGCAACCAGACCATAGCAACCAGTCCATAGCAACAGTCCATAGCAACCAGTCCATAGCAACCCGTCCACTGCAACCATCCATAGCAACCAGTCCATAGCAACCCGTCCATAGCAACCGTCCAAAGCAACCAGTCCATAGCAAACCTCCATAGAAACCAGTCCATAGCAACCCATCCACTGCAACCAACCATAGCAACAATTCCATAGCAACCAGTCCATAGCAACCGTCCAAGGCAATCAGTCCATAGCAACCCTCCATAGAAACCAGTCCATAGCAACCAATCCATAGCAACCAGTCCATAGCAACCAGTGCATAGCAACCATCCAAAGCAACCAGTCCATAGCAACCAAACCATATCAACCAGTTCATACCAACCAGTCCATAGCAACCAATACATAGCAACCAGTCCATAGCAACCCTCTATAGCAACCATTCCATAGCAACCAGTCCATAGCAACTGTCCATAGCAACCATCCAAAGCAACCAGTCCATAGCAACCCTCCATAGCAACCAGTCCATAATAAACCCTCCATAGCAACCAGTCCATAGCAACCCTCCATAGCAACCAGTCCATAGCAACCAGTCCATAGCAACCGTCCATAGCAACCAGTCCATAGCAACCATCCAAAGCAGCCAGTCCATAGCAACCAGTCCATATCACCCCTCCATTGCAACCAGAACATAGCAACCAGAACATAGCAAACAGTCCATAGCAACCAACCAAAGCAACCAGTCCATAGCAACCAGTCCATAGCAACCATCCAAAGCAACCAGTCCATAGCAACCAGTCCATATCAACCAGTCCATAGCAACCAGTCCATAGCAACCAATCCATAGCAACCAGTCCATAGCAACCGTCCAAAGCAACCAGTCCATAGCATCGAGTACATAGCAACCCTCCATTGCATCCAGTCATAGCAACCAGTCCATAGCAACAAGACCATAGAAACCCTTCATTGCAACCATCCATAGCAAAAATTGCGAGTGTTGCCTCGTTAGAGTTAAATAGCAAAGTCTATAAACTGTGCCAACATCCCTGTTGTTTGTAGTAGGTGTATCTGGATCAGTGAACTCAAACCAAGGCTGCTTGGGGCCTGATTGATTGACCATAGATCAAGAGAAGAGGAAAGGGAGGTTTGTTTGGGACTTTAAAGGCACTAGTATGCAACTGTATAAAATATATATAAAAATTTATTTAACAATTGTAATCATTCAAATTATACAAAAAGGCAGAACAATTGGGACAAACCCCACAAATCAGATCGATCACAGGACCGTTTTTTCTAATCGGTGGAGTCGTGGTCTCGACCGGTTTCGCAGTATAAAACTGCTTCTTCAGGAGAAATGTCTTGATTTGCCAAAGTGATCGTGGATTGGCTTGGGCAGTGGCCCCCTAGGGCGCACGTGGGGGATAATAAGAACGGGCTCGTCCAGAACAATGTAATCAGTTTAGTGGATACTGGGGTGGTGGACACATGGTAGTGACAATTAGATACCGGCAAGCAATGAAAGAAAGCCAGTGTGGATAAACACCAGCAAGCCAATCACAGAATGTGTAGTGTCAGTCTATCCCCAGGGAGAGCACCGTACATCTTCTCCTGAAGAAGCAGTTTTATACTGCGAAACCGGTCAAGACCACGACTCCACCGATTAGAAAAAACGGTCCTGTGATCGATCTGATTTGTGGGGTTTGTCCCAATTGTTCTGCCTTTTTGTATAATTTGTATGATTACAATTGTTAAATACATTTTTATATATATTTTATACAGTTACATACTAGTGCCTTTAAAGTCCCAAACAAACCTCCCTTTCCTCTTCTCTTGATCTATGGTCAATCAATCAGGCCCCAAGCAGCCTTGGTTTGAGTTCACTGATCAAGATACACCTACTACAACCATCCATAGCAATCAGTCCATAGCAACCCTCCATAGCATATGATAGACAGGGGGATGTAGTGGCGCTTGCAAATACTAAAAACCGACAATAATTTAAAACAATAAAATATTCTAAACAATGATTCCTAAAGTATGAGAGTGAGTCCGTCCTCTACTGGGGTAAAAATGTGTAACACTCGAGGTCTATGCCCAAAGAATACCATCCAACATCAATAATTAGATGTGGAAGGAACTGCGAGTGAATAAATAATGAAATCCAATGGATAAAAGTGCCTGACTGGCCGCACAGTGTACATGGGATAATAATCCCTTTTTTTTTTTTTTTTAAATATGTGTCATAAATCCTTAAAGTGCTTGATGAAAAACAAGTGCAAAGTGCTAATAATTAAAACAATAATAGCAGTGAATGAAAGCTCCAGCTCTCCTGGAAAGTGGTTAATTACTAATTAGCAAACACATGCAGGAAAAAGCAACAACTGAAAAGAAGTCCAAAAATGCAAGTATCCTAAAAACCTAAACGGTTCAATCATAAAACTGTTGTTTTTCTGTGCAATGAAAAGGATATAATAATATAATAATAAAATAAAAAATAAAATAAAAAAATAAAAAAATTTAAAAATCATAAATAATAGTCCAAAAACAGATAGTACAATATCACTGCAGGATTAGTGATAGTGAATAAAACTATATCCAGTGCACAATCAAGTGATAATGAAAATATTAAAAATAAAGTCCAAAGTGCAAAGTGCATCTGTGCTCCATTCAACAATTCAGATGATCAGTGGTTAATTCAGTGAAGACTTGTTACATTGTGCTCATTCAATGAAGACTTGTTACATTGTGCTCATATGTCTGTGAATCAAACCAGCCCGATTTTCCTCAGTGTGGGGATTATTTTTACCAGCCTCTTACCTTCTTGAGGCTTTTACCAAGCCTGTAACAGGAGCTGCTCTGCAGTCACATAAATACAATCCAGGATCCAAAGACGGCTCACACTCCTCCCCATTCAGGCTCTCAAAAAGAAACACAGGAATGCCTCCATAGCATAAAACCACAGGATATCAGTTTAATAAAGAAAAACGAATACACTCACAAACATTGCTGTGTTAAACAGCGTGTGTACAATCGAGTGTCACCGCTCTGCGGCCGCAAAGCAGGTGACTTCACCAGCAAGCTCTCTGTGTCCTCCTCACGCGTATCGCGACAGCCCTACGTCGCTTAATCATAGGATCAATAGCAACCAGTCCATAGCAACAGTCCATAGCAAACAGTCCATAGCAACGAGTCCATAGCAACCTGTCCATTGCAACCATCCATAGCAACAAGTACATAGCAACCCGTCCATAGCAACCCGTCCATAGCAACAAATCCATAGAAACCATCCAAAGCAATCAGTCCATAGCAACCCGTTCATAGCAACCAATCCATAGCAACCGTCCATTGCAACCAGTTCATTGCAACAGTCCATAGTAACCAATCCATAGCAACCAGTCCATAGCAACCATCCAAAGCAACCAGTCCATAGCAACGAGTCCATAGCAACCCTCCATTGCATCCAGTCCACAGCAACCAGTCCATAGCAACCAGACCATAGCAACCCTCCTTTGCAACCATCCATAGCAACCCTCCATAGCAACCAGTCCATAGCAACCCATCCATAGCAACCTGTCCATAGCATCCATATCAACCAGTTCATTGCAACAGTCCATAGCAACCCGTCCATTGCAACCATCCAAAGCAACCAGTCCATAGCAACCAGTCCATATCAACCAGTCCATAGCAACCCTCCATAGCAACCAGTCCATAGCAACCAATCCATAGCAACCAGTCCATAGCAACCGTCCAAAGCAACCAGTCCATAGCAACCCTCCATAGAAACCAGTCCATAGCAACCAATCCATAGCAACCAGTCCATAGCAACCGTCCAAAGCAACCAGTCCATAGCAACCAGACCATAGCAACCAGTCCATAGCAACAGTCCATAGCAACCAGTCCATAGCAACCCGTCCACTGCAACCATCCATAGCAACCAGTCCATAGCAACCCGTCCATAGCAACCGTCCAAAGCAACCAGTCCATAGCAAACCTCCATAGAAACCAGTCCATAGCAACCCATCCACTGCAACCAACCATAGCAACAATTCCATAGCAACCAGTCCATAGCAACCGTCCAAGGCAACCAGTCCATAGCAACCCTCCATAGAAACCAGTCCATAGCAACCAATCCATAGCAACCAGTCCATAGCAACCGTCCAAAGCAACAAGTCCATAGCAACCAGTCCATAGCAACCGTCCAAGGCAACCAGTCCATAGCAACCCTCCATAGAAACCAGTCCATAGCAACCAATCCATAGCAACCAGTCCATAGCAACCGTCCAAAGCAACAAGTCCATAGCAACCAGTCCATAGCAACCAGTCCATAGCAACAGTCCATAGCAACCAGTCCATAACAACCCGTCCACTGCAACCATCCATAGCAACCAGTCTATAGCAACCCGTCCATAGAAACCATCCACTGCAACCATCCATAGCAACAATTCCATAGCAACCCGTCCATAGCAACCCGTTCATAGCAACCAGTCCATAGCAACCGTCCATAGCACCCAGTCCATAGCAACCCTCCATAGCAACCATCCATAGCAACCAGTCCATAGCAACCAGTCCATATCAACCCTCCATAGCAACCAGTCCATAGCAACCCTCCATAGCAACCAGTCCATAGCAACCATCCAAAGCAACCAGTCCATAGCAACCAGTGCATAGCAACCATCCAAAGCAACCAGTCCATAGCAACCAAACCATATCAACCAGTTCATAGCAACCAGTCCATAGCAACCAATACATAGCAACCAGTCCATAGCAACCCTCTATAGCAACCATTCCATAGCAACCAGTCCATAGCAACTGTCCATAGCAACCATCCAAAGCAACCAGTCCATAGCAACCCTCCATAGCAACCAGTCCATAGCAACCAGTCCATAGCAACCAGTGCATAGCAACCAGTTCATAGCAACCAGTCCATAGCAACCCTTCATAGCAACCAGTTCATAACAACCATTCTGCAGTCACTGAGCAGCAAATGATATCACGTGGCCTGTTAGTGGGCCCTGCAGGACAATGTTGATGACCACTGCATTAGGACATTCCCATTGCCCAATAGAGCTGATTCAGCAATTTCAACTATTTGCAAGGCATTCCATTTTTTTTGTCACATGCGAATGGCTCTCCTTTAACAGAATCATAATTTAAATCTGTTCTTAAAAAATGTTCATGGTACAGGATATGCAGCTGCTACATAGGGAGTGAATCAGGATGTAGATGTAGATAATAAATAAATAATAAATAAATAAAAAATAAATAAATAATAAATAAAAAAATAAATAAATAATAAATTAAAAATAAATAAATAAATATATAATAAATAAATAATAAATAATAAAATATAAAAAAATAATAATAAATAAATAATAAATAATAAATAAATAATAAATAAATAAATAATAAATAAATAATAAAAAATAAATAAATAATAAATAAATAAAAAATAAAATATAAAATAAATAAAAGATAAATAATAAATAAATAATAAATATAAAATAAATAATAAATAATAAATAAATAATAAATAAAAAAATAAATAATAAATAATAAATAAATAAATAATAAATAAATAAATAGTAAATAATAAATAATAAATAAATATATAAAAAATAAATAAATAAATAAATGATAACAAAAATAATAAAATGAATAAATAATAAATAAAAATAAATAAACAATAAATAAATAAAAAATAAAATAAAAATTATAAATAAAAAATAAATAATAAATAATAAATAAAATAAATAATAAATAATAAAATATAAAATATAAAATAAATACATAAATAAATAAATAAATACATAAATAATAAATAAATAAAAAATAAAATATAATAAATAATAAAATAAATAAATAATAAATAAATAAATAATAAATAAATAATAAATAAATAAAAAATAAATAACTAATAAATAATAAATAAATAAGAATAAATAATAAAATAATAAAATGAATAAAAAATAAATAAAACATAAAATAAATAAAAAATAAAAAATACATAATAAATAAAATAAATAATAAATAATAAAATATAAAATAAATACATGAATAAATAAATAATAAATAAATAAAATATAAAATATAAAATAAATAATAAATAATAAATAAATAAATAATAAATAAATAAATAATACATTTAATAAACTTTCTGGTATATTGGTACCTACCAGCTCAAACCCCACATTTATATGCCACCCAGTTTCAGGGTGGGTGGCTGTTATAGACTATAATTCATGTAGCTTTACTTTCCCCTGGATGAGAGAGACACAGTTCTCCTGTGTCCTCTGTGAGGACACCACCGCTTTGCCCTTAGTAGGAAGAGCTCTCTCCATCAACAATGGACAGACAATTACTATTGGACCTCACAGGGACACCTTTTCCTTCATGCTAGTCCCAGTCATTCTTCCAAGCAGAGGATGATATAACACCTGCCTGCCTGCCTCACCTTCTCTATGGCTCTAAAACTGAAAAAATGGACCACACTGCCTGCTTTCCACCTGACAGCGCTGAAGAGTCTTCACAACAGAAGGTAATGATTCTAATTTCATATGTGCTTTCTTTATTGCTTTAATTGTGTGTTTATTCCTGTCTTCGCTTTGTAATAATGCTGTTGTTACAGCTAGCAGTACATTGTCATTTAATCACTTCCTTACCGGGCCTATTCTGGCACTCCTCTTCTACATGCAAAAATCATAATTTTTTTGCTAGAAAATTAGTCAGAGCCCCCAAACACTATATATATGTTTTTTTAGCAGACACCATAGGGAATAAAATGGCAGTCATTGCAACTTTTTATCTCGCACAGTATTTGCGCAATATTTTTTCAAACGCCTTTTTTTCATGAATTAAAAAATAACACAACATTAAAGTTAGCCCAATTTTATTGCATAATGTGAAAGATGTTACGCCAAGTAAATAGATACCCAACATGTCACCCTTCAAAATTGCACACGCTCGTGGAAGGCGCCAAACTTCAGTACTTCAGTACTTAATAATCCTCATGGGCGATGCTTTATTTTTATTTTTTTACTGTTTACTTGTTTTGAGTTACAGAGTAGTCTAGGGCTAGAATTTTATTATTGTTAATTTTACTTTAAACTTTTTACTTTGACACTTAGAAATAAAAGTGATAATTTTTTTTATTATAAGGAATGTAAACATCCCTTGTAATAGGAATATGTATGGCAGGTCCTCTTTACAGTGAGATATGGCTTTCCAGCCAAGGTGGCGTAGTTTTTTTTAATGCAAAGGCCAGGCGTGAAGTCATAATATCGTGCCCGGCCTCCGAATGATCATATTGACTCCGGCAACCATCTGGTCCGCCAGAAATCTCTATGGTAGGCATCCGGGTCTGGCAGATGTGTTCCCCGACTCACCGATCACCGGAGGGTGGCGGGAGGGGGGACGTCCCCTTTTGCCACCTGTAAGAATGATTAAGCAGCGGAACAGCCGCTATGATCATTCTTACGGTGCACAGAATAGCCGGCTCTAAAAGACGATATCTGAATGATGCCTGTAGCTGCAAATAAATAATAAATAAAAAATAAATAATAAATAAATAAATATTAAATAATAAATAATAAATAAAATATAAATTATAAATAAATAAATAAATAATAATAATAATAATAAATAAATATTAAATAAGAAATAAATAATCAATAATAAATAAATAAATAAATAATATATAATAAAAAATAATAAAATAAATAATAAATAAATAAATAATAATAAATAAATAAATAAACAATAAATAATAAATAATAAATAAATAAATAAATACATAAATAAAAAAAATATTAAATAATAAATAAATACTAAATAATAAATTAATAAATAATAAATAAAAATTATAAAATAATAAAATAAATAAAAAATACATAATAAAAAAATAGTAAATAATAAATAATAAATAAATAAATATTAAATAAATAAAAAATAAATGATAAATAAATAAATAATAATAATAATAATAAATAAATAAATATTAAATAAGAAATAAATAATCAATAAGAAATAAATAAATAGCAACCAGTCCATACAAACCCTCCATAGCAACCAGTCCATAGAAACCATCCAAAGCAACCAGTCTATAGCAACCAGTCCATAGCAACCCTCCATAGCAACACACAACCAGAAAATATGCAACAAATGCCAATTGGCAACAAATGTCAATTTTAACTTGAAGAAGCAATACATCACCAGAAGATATGCGACAAATGCCGATTTCAACTTGAAGCAGAAGCAATACATCACCAGGAAATACCATAATTGATCCTGCTTTCAGAAAACGTCACTTGCAACATTAAATGAGTTACATGAAAATGAAGCAGCAGATTAACTCATAACCCATGAGATGCAATGTGCCTTCAAAATAAGAATGAAATACAGACTTGTGTGATGCGGGAATGCAGTCAACCAGTGGACAACAGCTACATCCACTTGCCATGAATGCATTAAAGCTTGGCCAATTTTTGTGTGCGCGATGTGTCATCGCACCCTTTTCCCTAACCAAGTGAAACATTGCATTCACAGCAATTACAAGAAGAATATACACACATTGTTGCTTCCTGTTTGACAGGGAACTATGTTCATGTGTGCAACAATCACTGCCAAGGCCCTGAACAATGCACTGTACCAGATGAAAGGACCAAAGAATGGATTTGTCACAACTGTGATTCACATTTAAAAGCAGGACACAAATCATCCATCGCTGTGACTAACAACATGGAGCTGGCGCCTATTCCTTCAGAGCTCTGCGATTTGAATGTGCTGGAAAAACAACTTTTGACCAAAATACTGCCATTTTCCAAGATCATCACACTTCCCAAAGGTCGACAGGCAGCTAAACACGGCGCTGTAGTGTGTGTGCCATCCGAGGTGGAAACCACGGTCTACCAAGATCGCACAGCACATCTCAGTTACACAGAGTGAAGCTGGAAAGACGTCTGACTTACAAAGGCCACCAGCTGTGCCACAATGTCAACATGAGAAATGTAGTAGCAGGTCATTCAAAACACATTGACACACACCCCGACTACAGTGACATTTCAATCAGAGTGGATGAGACAATCACTGATGATAATAATGATGATGATGATGATGATGATAATGATGATACTAATAATGATGGGTTGAAACTCGACAGTTGTGATGACACTGAAATGATGGAGATACTTGAACGCATCGAAAATTGTGATCCATCAGAGGTACAGTTTGCATGTTTACCGGCTGCTTTTGAGCAACAGAAAGGCCATGACCAACACAACCTCCCAATGCAGAGGATGAGAAGGATGCACTAAGACCTGGAATTGGCCGAGACAGCTGTTTGCAGCCATCTGACCAAGGAAGCACGGTGATGGAATATTCAGCATTACATCTGCACAAGTTAACACACCTGTCAGCTTCTTTAAAGTTCCTAGGCTTGAGGCAATGACTTTCCCTGTTCAGTTCCCTACTGGACAGAATACATTCGACCAGGCAAGACAGGTCAAACTGTCCCCGAGCATGTATTTCAATGCAAGGCTTTTTTGTGTTGATACTCGTTTTGCAAGAGACACAAGCTACCTCTTCTTTGCGCAGTCTTTCACAGAAACACATATGGCCAAAAGCAGCATGTCCATCCAGTTAAGGAAAGGAACACCCAATACCAGGGGTGGGCCGAAAAAATCCAACAAGTTTAAGAGGTTGGTGCGAAACCGAAATGCCACAATGTTCATGCAACCACTGAGAGGGGACTCCGGCTTACTGGGATAAAAATCGGAAGAATTTACTAGCCATGGTCAGACAATTGGGTAAGCTGACATTTTTTCTTACCTGTGGCAGAATTCAGATGGCCAGAGGTATTTTCTTAATAATCCAAAAGTGCAGCTTGAAGACATGTCACAGCTACTTGCACAGTGTGATATGACTTTGAATCAGTACAACTCGTACAGTGAGGCATTGACCTCCTCAAGCGTGATTCTAATGAAGCGTGATGTCAAGGACTGCTGGGTTGAACAACTACAATCCACTTTTGCTAACGGAGTATACACGTCACAAACATTGCGCTTACTGTGAAGGCCCCACAAACCTTAAGCGCACACAAGCTCAGACATTCTACTTAGTTTGTGACTGGTGCACTAAACGCGTGTGTGGCCTAAATCCTGGTGGCGCGGAGACAGGCAAATCACAAAGCAACAAAGATATTCTCTAAACTTACCAGACTACGTGAGGAAGCAGACATATCCATGCCAAGTGTTTTATTAACTGCATTTACAGGAACAGCAGTTTTAAACCTTTCAGGCAAGACTTTGCATTCTCTGCTGAAGTTGCCAAGTAGCTTGAAGTAAGGGTACAGCTGTCAAATGCGGAGATCATTGTAATTGACGAGGTGTCAATGATTTCAAAGCCCCTGTTTGCCTTCATCAACTGGAGATTACAGCAAATCAAAGGCAGTAAGAAAACTTTTGGTGGTATGTCAGTACTAGCAGTAGGAGACTTTTACCAGGTCCCCCCGCTGGGAAAAGTAAGCCACTCTGCATGTTTGAGGAAAATACCAATGACGTCTAGAAACACTACTTTTAGATGATCACGCTGACAGAGATCATGCGACAGGATTTCATTTGTTGAGCTTTTGAATAGAATCAGAGTCTAGCAGAAGACTGACACCTTAAGCAATGATGACAAAGCTCTGCTTGCTCAGGCTTTGGCAGGTCCCACCCACTGCCATCAGGGCTGCACATCTTTGCCACCAACAAAGAGGTTCACAAACATAATGCCGCAACTGTGTCTGTTCTCCATTCAAACGTCAACAACATAGATGCAGACGTTTACAGAAAAGACCCTAAAACAGGAGTGATGCTGAGGCAACACCAACCTTTCAAAGGACACAAAGACAATCTGACTGACACACTGCAAGCAGCTGAAGGTGCACGTATCATGATCAGAAGAAACATTGATGTTGGATGACGGGCTTGTTACGGGACATTTGGCAAGATTGCAAGAATAATTCTCCAGACTGAGAATGGCTGCTACTACGGTAAACAAGATTGGGCTTGTGCTTGACAATCCAAATGCAGGACAGAGATACCGTAACGTAACTTGTCGTCTTGTGATGCTGACAACTTGGTGTACATAGGGTAGAGGAAAACCTAAGACAGAAAGGAGTTGTTCGCAGGCAGTTCCACCTGATGTTGCCTTTTGCATGTACAATTCAGGGGATGTCGATACAGTCGGCAGTGGTCTCATTGAAACGGGTCTTCCAAACTGGGAATGGCCTATGTTTCTCTGAGAAGAACGACTACACTGTAAGGACTGCACATGACCGACTTTGATTAGAAAAATTTCTTTGCTGATCCCGAAATCACAGCCTTCCTTGACTCAAATAAGAATGCATCACTGGAAAGTGTTATGTCCCTCGTAAAGTTACTTCTGCATACTGGCATACTCTGTCAGCAACCATCCATAGAAACCGTCCATAGCAACCAATCCATATCAACCAGTCCATAGCAACCCTCCATAGCAACCATCCATAGCAACCAGTCCATATCAACCCTCCATAGCAACCAGTCAATAGCAACCGGCCATAGCAACTAGTCCATAGCAACCATTAAAAGGAACCAGTCCATAGCAACCAGTCCATATCAACCATCCAAAGCAATCAAAGCAATCAGTCTATAGCAACCAGTCCATATCACCCAATCCATAGCAACCATTCCATATCAACCAGTGCATAGCAACCCGTCCATAGCAACCAGTCCATAGCAACCAGTCCATAGCAAACAGTCCATAGCAACCGTTCATACCAACCCTCCATATAAATCGTCCATAGAAACCAGTCCATAGCAACCAGTCCATAGCAACCCTCCATTGCATCCAGTCCATACCAACCAGTCCATAGCAACCAGACCATAGCAACCAGTCCTTAGCAACCGTCCATAGCAACCAGTCCATAGAAATCATCCATAGCAACCAGTCCATAGCAACCCTCCATGGCAACCAGTCCATAGCAAACAGTCCATAGCAACCAGACCAAAGCAACCCTCCATAGCAACCAGTCCATAGCAACCATCCATAGCAACCATCTAAGCAACCAGACCATAACAACCAGTCCATAGCAACCAGTCCATAGCAACCCTCTATAGCAACCATTCCATAGCAACCAGTCCATAGCAACTGTCCATAGCAACCATCAAAAGCAACCAGTCCATAGCAACCCTCCATAGCAACCAGTCCATATGAACCCTCCATAGCAACCAGTCCATAGAAACCCTCCAAAGCAACCAGTTCATAGCAACCAGTCCATAGCAACCGTCCATAGCAACCAGTCCATAGCAACCATCCATAGCAGCCAGTCCATAGCAACCAGTCCATAGCAACCCTCCATAGCAACCCGTTCATAGGAACCAGTCCATAGCAACCGTCCATAGCATCCAGTCCATTGCAACCAGTCCATAGCAACCCTCCATAGCAACCATCCATAGCAACCAGTCCATATCACCCCTCCATAGCAACCCTCCATACAAACCAGTCCATAGCAACCATCCAAAGCAACCAGTCCATAGCAACCAGTCTATATCAACCAGTCCATAGCAACCAGTCCATAGCAAAACATCCATAGCAACCAGTCCATAGCAACCGTCCAAAGCAAACAGTCCATAGCAACGAGTCCATAGCAACCCTTCATTGCATCCAGTCCATAGCAACCAGTCCATAGCAACCAGTCCATAGCAACCATCCAAAGCAGCCAGTCCATAGCAACCAGTCCATAGCAACCCTCCATAGCAACCGTCCATAGCATCCAGTCCATTGCAACCAGTCCATAGCAACCCTCCATAGCAACCATCCATAGCAACCAGTCCATATCACCCTTCCATAGCAACTTTCCATAGCAACCAGTCCATAGCAACCGTCCATAGCAACCAGTCCATAGCAACCATCCAAAGCAACCAGTTCATAGCAACCAGTCCATAGCAACCCGTCCATAGCAACCAGTCCATATTAACCAGTCCATAGCAATCCAGACCAGAGCAACTGTCTTCAGCAACCAGTCCATAGCATCCAGTCCATAGCAACCCGTCCATAGCAACCTGTCCATAGCAACCGTCCATAGAAACCAGTCCATAGCAAGCAGTCCATAGCAACCCTCTATGCAGTCCATAGCATCCAGTCCATAGAAACCATCCAAAGCAACCATTCCATAGCAACCAGTCCATAGCAACCAGTCCATAGCAACCATCCATAGCAACCAGTCCATAGCAACCAGTCCATAGCAACCAGTCCATAGCAACCAGTCCATAGCAATCAGTCTATAGCAACCCTCCATAGCAAGCAGTCCATAGCAACCAGTCCATAGCAACCGTCCATAGCTACCAGTCCATAGCAACAGTCCATAGCAACCAGTCCATAGCAACCAGTCCATAGCAACCGGTCCATAGCAACAGTCCATAGCAACCAGTCCACAGCAACCAGTTCATAGCAACCGTCCATAGCAACCTGTCCATAGCAACCGTCCATAGAAACCAGTCCATAGCAAGCAGTCCATAGCAACCCTCCATAGCAAGCAATCCATAGCAACTAGTCCATAGAAACCATCCAAAGCAACCAGTCCATAGCAACCAGTCCATAGCAACCATTTCATAGCAACCCTTCATAGCAACCCTCCATATCACCCAGTCCATAGCAACCAGTCCATAGCAACCAGACCATAGCAACCAGTCCATAGCAACCAGTCCATAGCAACCGTCCATAGCAACCAGTCCATAGCAACCAGTCCATAGCAACCATCCAGAGCAACCAGTCCATAGCAACCCTCCATTGCAACCAGTCCATAGCAACCCGTCCATAGCAACCTGTCCATAGCAACCAGTCCATATCACCCCTCCATAGCAACCAGTCCATATCAACCAGTGCATAGCAACCCGTCCATTGCAAGCATCAATAGCAACCAGTCCATAGCAACCAATCCATAGCAACCAGTCCATAGCAACCGTCCAAAGCAACCAGTCCATAGCAACGAGTCCATAGCAACCCTCCATTGCATCCAGTCCATAGCAACCAGACCATAGCAACCCTCCTTTGCAACCATCCATAGCAACCCTCCATAGCAACCCATCCATAGCAACCCGTCCATAGCAACCATAGCAACCAGTTCATTGCAACAGTCCATAGCAACCCGTCCATTGCAACCATCCATAGCAACCAGTCCATAGCAACCCTCCATAGCAACCAGTCCATAGCAACCCGTCCATAGCAACCCATCCATAGCAACCAGTCCATAGCAACCAGTCCATAGCAAACGTCCATAGCAACCAGTCCATAGCAACCCTCCATAGCAACCAGTCCATAGCAACCGTCCATAGCAACCAGTCCATAGCAACCAGTCCATAGCAATCCTCCATAGCAACCATCCATAGCAACCAGTCCATAGCAACCCTCCATAGCAACCCTCCATAGCAACAGTCCATAGCAACCCTCCATAGCAACCAGTCCATAGCAACCAGTCCATTGCAACCAGTGCATAGCAACCCGTCCATAGCAACCAGTCCATAGCAACCCTCCATAGCAACCAGTCCATAGCAACCAATCCATAGCAACCAGTCCATAGCAACCGTCCAAAGCAACCAGTCCATAGCAACCCTCCATAGAAACCAGTCCATAGCAACCAATCCATAGCAACCAGTCCATAGCAACCGTCCAAAGCAACCAGTCCATAGCAACCAGTCCATAGCAACCAGTCCATAGCAACCAGACCATAGCAACCAGTCCATAGCAACCAGTCCATAGCAACCAGTCCATAGCAACCCGTCCACTGCAACCATCCATAGCAACCAGTCCATAGCAACCCGTCCATAGAAACCATCCACTGCAACCATCCATAGCAACAATTCCATAGCAACCAGTCCATAGCAACCGTCCAAAGCAACCAGTCCATAGCAACCCTCCATAGAAACCAGTCCATAGCAACCAATCCATAACAACCAGCCCATAGCACCCGTTCAAAGCAACCAGTCCATAGCAACCAGTCCATAGCAACCAGTCCATAGCAACAGTCCATAGCAACCTGTCCATAGCAACACGTCCACTGCAACCATCCATAGCAACCAGTCCATAGCAACCCGTCCATAGAAACCATCCACTGCAACCATCCATAGCAACAATTCCATAGCAACCCGTCCATAGCAACCCATTCATAGCAACCAGTCCATAGCAACCGTCCATAGCACCCAGTCCATAGCAACCCTCCATAGCAACCATCCATAGCAACCAGTCCATATCAACCCTCCATAGCAACCAGTCCATAGCAACCCTCCATAGCAACCAGTCCATAGCAACCATCCAAAGCAACCAGTCCATAGCAACCAGTGCATAGCAACCATCCAAAGCAACCAGTCCATAGCAACCAAACCATATCAACCAGTTCATAGCAACCAGTTCATAGCAACCAGTCCATATCAACCAATACATAGCAACCAGTCCATAGCAACCGTCCATAGCAACCCTCCATAGCAATCGTCCATAGCAACCAGTCCATAGCAACCAGTCCATAGGAACCAGTCCATAGCAACCAGTCCTTAGCAACCCTCCATTGCAACCAGTCCATAGCAACCAGTCCATAGCAACCGTCCATAGCAACCAGTCCATAGCAACCGTCCAAGGCAACCAGTCCTTAGCAACCAGTCCATAGCAACCCTCCATAGCAACCATCCATAGCAACCAGTCCATATCAACCTTCCATAGCAACCAGTCCATAGCAACCCTCTATAGCAACCAGTCCATAGCAACCAGTCCATAGTAACCAGTGCATAGCAACCATCCAAAGCATCCAGTCCATAGCAACCAGTCCATATCAACCAGTTCATATCAACCAGTCCATAGCAACCCTCCATAGCAACCAGTTCATAACAACCAATCCATAGCAACCAGTCCATAGCAACCCTCCATTGCAATAGTCTATAGCAACCAGTCCATAGCAACCAGTCCATAGCAACCCTCCATTGCATCCAGTCCATAGCAACCAGTCCATAGCAACCCTCCATTGCATCCATTCCATAGCAACCAGTCCATAGCAACGCTCCATGGCAACAAGTCCATAGCAACCAGACCATAGCAACCCTCCATAGCAACCATCCTGAAAAGGATTTTAAAAGCAATGTTTATATGCTGCTATTGTGTCACGAATTGCATTCAACATGTCATGTAATTTTGCTACTGCTATGGAATCAGTTCAGTTGAGGTAAGTTGTTAACTTGCTGGACAAAAGTGTTTGCAGAATTAGATTAGCAAGAAAGGATAGGCAGTTATGATTTATTGCCTATATATCAACCAGTCCATATCAACCAGTCCATAGCAACAGTCCATAGCAACAAGTCCATAGCAACCGTCCAAGGCAACCAGTCCATAGCAACCCTCCATAGCAACCATCCATACCAACAAGTCCATATCAACCCTCCATAGCAACCAGTCCATAGCAACCCTCTATAGCAACCAGTCCATAGCAACCAGTCCATAGCAACCAGTGCATAGCAACCATCCAAAGCAACCAGTCCATAGCAACCAGTCCATATCAACCAGTTCATAGCAACCAGTCCATAGCAACCCTCCATAGCAACCAGTTCATAACAACAAATCCATAGCAACCAGTCCATAGCAACCCTCCATTGCAATTGTCCATAGCAACCAGTCCATAGCAACCAGTCCATAGCAACCCTCCATTGCATCCAGTCCATAGCAACCATCCTGAAAAGGATTTTAAAAGCAATGTTTATATGCTGCTATTGTGTCACAAATTGCATTCAACATGTCATGTAATTTTGCTACTGCTATGGAATCAGTTCAGTTGAGGTAAGTTGTTAACTTGCTGGACAAAAGTGTTTGCAGAATTAGATTAGCAAGAAAGGATAGGCAGTTATTATTTATTGCCTATATTGTCCTATTGCCTTAGGACAGTGGTCATCAACCTTGTCCTGCAGGGCCCACTAACATGCCAGGTTTTATGTATTACCTTGGGGAAATGCAGTCTAGAATACTGCAGTCACTGAGCAGCAAATGATATCACCTGTGATGTATTTCAGTTATCTTGCAAACGTGGCCTGTTAGTGGGCCCTGCAGTACAATGTTGATGACCACTGCCTTAGGACATTCCCATTGCCCAATAGAGCTGATTCAGCAATATCAACTATTTGCAAGGCATTCCATTTTGTTTGTCACATGCAAATGGCTTTAACAGAATCATAATTTAAACCTCTTCTTAAAAAATGTTCATGGTACAGGATATGCAAACAGGTAAGAAAGCTGCCGCTCCAGGTGAGCTCACTATGGTAATTGATGTCTACTCAGAAGCAGATGGGTGCTGGCAATGCACTGGATGTGCAAAAAACGACAAGGATATGGACAGCCGCACTCCAGTAACTTGAAAAAGATGTGCCCTTTATTGGGTACAGGAAAAAATACACTACAGGTATCAGCACACAGTGGGATAAACAGCTGACGCATTTCGCATTGAGTGTCAATGCTTAATCATAGCTATAGATGAAATAAAAAATAACTGGTATACATATACACACAGAAATCTATGCTTAATTGGACCCACCCAGCATGTGATTGACTACAGCAATTAGCCAGTATCCAACACACATGCGGGGGGGGTGGGCAGAAGAGGCATAGGTGAAAAAAGCACACATAAAACAAACTGGCTTGCAAAGTAAAACAAATCTGTAAATACAAGTGTGGACAATAATAAATGTGACCAAAAAGGCAACACATAATTGTGTGAAAATAAAAATAGTAATCAAAAACATATTAAAAGCTAAGGTGTAGCAGGGATGTGGTGTAAATATAAATGTGAATAAAGAAAGTGAGTGAGTCTCACCCACCTCTCTCGGGCTTGTCATAAGAAGAATATTGGGTGTAATTTGTCTAAAGATGAAATGGATGCATTAAAAGTTGTAAGTGAAGACAACAGCATTACTATCCGCAATTCAGATAAAGGGGGTACTGTTGTTGTCTTGGATTCTTCCACATACAGTAGTGAAGCCTTGAGACAGCTCTCTGACATTCACACATATTCTTTATTGAAGTCTGATCCTACTGTTCCCTTTAGCAAAGAGCTCATTTTGCTTTTAGATCGTGCAGTACAAGCGGGCATCTTTACAGCTAAGGAACGGGATCTATTCATCCCTGTCAACCCAATCATGCCCATCTTTCATCATCTGCCCAAAGTTCACAAGGGTTTCTGCCCACTAGTTGGCAGACCCATAGTGGCAGGCATAGGCTCTTTAAATGAACGCCTGGGCGACTGGGTTGACAGCCAACTACAACCCCCAGTCTTGAGCCTCCCAGGATATCTTCATGACACCAAAGATTTACTTAACAAACTCCATGAATTTGCATGGTCCAATGATCACAGGTGGATCAGTTGTGATGTCACAAGCCTTTATTCCTGCATTCCCCACCATCTAGGGATTGAGGCAGTCAAGTTTTTCTTAAAAGAGTCAGGGAAATTCTCCCTGGTCCTACAGGAGTTTATATGTCAGGCTTTAGAATACCTTTTGAAACATAATTTTTTCATGTTTGATGGGGGCTACTACCTCCAAAGATGCGGGGCCTCAATGGGAGCCAAGTTTTCTCCCTCTCTGGCCAACCTTTATATGGGCTGGTGGGAGAGGTCCCGCATCTTTGGATGTGGTAGTCCCCGTCGTCTGGACACTGCATTCTATTGTCGCTACATAGACGACTTGCTATTCATAGCAACCAGTCCATAGCAACCAGTCCATAGCAACCGTCCATAGCAACCAGTCCATAGCAACCATCCAAAGGCCACCAGTCCATAGCAACCAGTCCATAGCAACCCTCCATAGCAACCAGTCCATAGCAACCAGTCCATACCAACCCTCCATAGCAACCAGTCCATAGCAACCCTCTATAGCAACCAGTCCATAGCAACCAGTCCATAGCAATCAGTGCATAGCGACCATCCAAAGCAACCAGTCCATAGCAACCAGTCCATATCAACCAGTTCATAGCAACCAGTCCATAGCAACCCTCCATAGCAACCAGTTCATAACAACCAATCCATAGCAACCAGTCCATAGCAACCCTCCATTGCAATAGTCCATAGCAACCATCCAAAGCAACCAGTCCATAGCAACCAGTCCATATCAACCAGTTCATAGCAACCAGTCCATAGCAACCCTCCATAGCAACCGGTTCATAACAACCAATCCATAGCAACCAGTCCATAGCAACCCTCCATTGCAATAGTCCATAGCAACCAGTCCATAGCAACCAGTCCATAGCAACCAGTCCATTGTAATCAGTCCATAGCAACCAGTCCATAGCAACCCTCCATTGCAATAGTCCATAGCAACCAGTCCATAGCAACCAGTCCATAGCAACCCTCCATTGCATCCAGTCCATAGCAACCAGTCCATAGCAACCCTCCATAGCAACCATCCTGAAAAGGATTTTAAAAGCAAGGTTTATATGCTGCTATTGGGTCACAAATTGCATTCAACATGTCATGTAATTTTGCTACTGCTATGGAATCAGTTCAGTCTGGTTAGTTGAGGTAAGTTGTTAACTTGCTGGACAAAAGTGTTTGCAGAATTAGATTAGCAAGAAAGGATAGGCAGTTATGATTTATTGCCTATATTGTCCTATTGCCTTAGGACAGTGGTCATCAACCTTGTCCTGCAGGGCCCACTAACATGCCAGGTTTTATGTATTACCATGGGGAAATGCAGTCTAGAATACTGCAGTCACTGAGCAGCAAATGATATCACCTGTGATGTATTTCAGCTATCTTGCACACGTGGCCTGTTAGTGGGCCCTGCAGGACAATGTTGATGACCACTGCCTTAGGACATTCCCATTGCCCAATAGAGCTGATTCAGCAATTTCAACTATTTGTCACATGCGAATGGCTCTCCTTTAACAGAATCATAATTTAAATCTCTTCTTAAAAAATGTTTATGGTACAGGATATGCAGCTGCTACATAGGGAGTGAATCAGGATGTAGATGGGCACCCTGCTCTTTATGTCCATCCTGCTCTTTGCTTTTATTACGCAAGTCTTTTATGATATTAAAAAAAATGAATAGTATGAATAGTTCACATTCATATGTTTTCTGGTGCAGAGGATTTCCCTCCTGTAAAAAATCCAGTTCTCTTGCAGGGTATATGGGGTATGTATTTGGGATAGTTGGCTGATCATATTCCCTATTTGCAAGTGTGAGCTGTGATATCCTTCATGTTCACCTGGAAGGGATTTAAAATCTTAGACCTTCTAAAATAAAAAAAACAGGAACTGTCCTGTTTTCATGGTACAGTTAGCATAAAATTGATTGATCGGCTAATTTACTGTATACTCATTATTAGTGACTTAATTCCTCCTTATTGTGATCTGGGGAGTTTCATCAGAGGTCTAGCAGTATTTGGCATAGTGTCATCCTTTGGGAGCAAATCCCTCTGTCCCTCATGCAGTTCATTTCATAATTAAAATAGTTTTAAACTCAATAAAGGTGCCGCGGCCTAAACTTTTCCACAAATAAATAATAAATAAAAAATAAATAAATAAAAAATAAATAAATAAATAATAAAAAAAATATATAATAAATAATAAAATAAATAATAAATAAATAAATAATAAAAAAATAAAAAAATAAATAAAATAATAAATAAATAATAAAATATAAAAAAAATAATAAATAAATAAATAAAAATAAATAATAAAACAAAAAAATAAATAATAAATAAATAAAAAATAAATAAATAATAAACAACAAATAAATAATAACTAATAAATAAATAATAAATAATAAATCAATAAACAATAAATAATAAATAAATAAATAAATAATAAATAAATAAATACAAAATAAATAAATATTAAGTAATAAATTAATAAATAATAAATAATAAAATATGAAAAAAATAATAATAAATAAATAATAAAATAAATAAAAATAATAATAATAAAAAAAAGTAAATAATAAATTAATAAATAAATAATAAATAAAAATAAAAAATAGTAAATAATAAATTAATAAAAATAAAATATAATTAATAACAAAATAAATAAAAAATAAATAAATAATAAATAAATAAATAATAAATAAATAAATAAATATTAAATAATAAATAAATAATAAATAAAAAAATAAAAAATAAAAAAATTAATAAATAATAAATAATAAATAAATAATAAATAAAAATAAATGATAAATAAATAAATAATAATAAATAAATAATAAATAAATGATCAAGAATAAATAAATAAATAAATAATAAATAATATATAATAAAAAAAAAATCAAAAATAATTAAATAAATAATAAATAAATAATAAATAAATAATAAATAAATAATAAATAATAAAAAATAAATGATAAATAAATAAAAAATAAATGAATAATAAATAAATAATAAATACTAAATAATAAATAAATAAATAAATAAATATTAAATAATAAATAAATAATAAATAATAAAATATGAAAAAAATAATACATAATTAATAAATAATAAATAAATATAAATAATAAAATAAATAAAAAATAAATAATAAAAAAATAAATAAATAGTAAATAATAAATAAATAATAAATAAAAATAAATAAAAATAAATAAATAATAAATAAATGATAAATAAATAATAATAAGAAATAAATATTAAATAAGAAATAAATAATCAATAATAAATAAATAAATAATATATAATAAATAAAAAATAATAAATAATAAAATAAATAATAAATAAATAATAAATAATAAATCATAGCAACCCTCCATTGCAACCATCCATAGCAACCAGTCCAAAGCAACCCTCCATAGCAACCATCCATAGCAACCAGTTCATTGCAACCATCCATAGCAACCAGACCATAGCAACCGTCCATAGCAACCAGTCCATAGCAACCAGTCCATAACAACCCATCCATTGCAACCATCCATAGCAACCAGTCCATAGCAACCCTCTGTAGCAACCAGTCCATAGCAACCCATCCATAGCAACCCGTCCATGGCAACAAATCCATAGAAACCATCCAAAGCAACCAGTCCATAGCAACCAGTCCATAGCAACCCGTCCATAGCAACCAGTCCATAGCAACCCGTCCATATCAACCATTCCATAGCAACCAGTCCATAGCACCCAGTCCATAGCAACCCGTCCATAGCAACCAGTCCATATTAACCAGTCAATAGCAATCCAGACAATAGCAACCGTCCATAGCAACCAGTCCATAGCAACCAGTCCATAGCAACCCGTTCATAGCAACCCGTCCATAGCAACCAGTCCATAGCAAACATTTCATAGCAACCATCCATAACAACCAGTCCATCGCAACAGTCTATAGCAACCAGTCCATAGCAACCAGTCCATAGCAACCCTCCATAGCAACTAGTCCATAGCAACCCGTCCATAGCAACCCATTCATAGCAACCAGTCCATAGCAACCTTCCATAGCAACCAGTCCATAGCAACCAGTCCATAGCAATCCTCCATAGCAACCAGTCCATAGCAACCTGTCCATAGCAGTCCATAGCAACCAGTCCATAGCAACCCTCCATAGCAACCAGTCCATAGCAACCCGTCCATAGCAACCCGTCCATAGACACCAGTCTATAGCAACCCTCCATAGCAACCAGTCCAAAGCAACCAGTCCATAGCAACCAGTCCATAGCAACCGTTCCTTAGCAACCCTCCATAGCATCCAGTCCATAGCAAGCAGTCCATAGCAACCCTCCATAGCAACCAGTCCATAGCAACCTATCCATAGCAACCAGTCAATAGCAACCAGTCAATAGCAACCCTCTATAGCAACCAGTCCATAGCAAGCAGCCCATATCAACCAGTCAATAGCAACCCGTCCATAGCAACCAGTCCATATTAACCAGTCCATAGCAATCCAGACCATAGCAACCGTCCATAGCAACCAGTCCATAGCAACCGGTCCATAGCAACCCTCCATAGCAACGGTCCATAGCAACCAGTCCATAGCAACCAGTCCATAGCAACCCTCTATAGCAACCAGTCCATAGCAACCAGTCCATAGCAACCAGTCAATAGCAACCCGTCCATAGCAACCCGTCCATAGCAACCAGTCCATAGCAATCCAGACCATAGCAACCGTCCATAGCAACCAGTCCATAGCAACCCTCCATAGCAACCAGTCAATAGCAAACAGTCCATAGAAACCATCCAAAGCAACCAGTCCATAGCAACCAGTCCATACCAACCCTCCATAGCAACCAGTCCATAGAAACCATCCAAAGCAACCAGTCTATAGCAACCAGTCCATAGCAACCCTCCATAGCAACCAGTCCATAGCAACACACAACCAGAAAATATGCAACAAATGTCAATTTTAACTTGAAGAAGCAATACATCACCAGAAGATATGCGACAAATGCCGATTTCAACTTGAAGAAGAAGCAATACATCACCAGGAAATACCATAATTGATCCTGCTTTCAGAAAACGTCACTTGCAACATTACATGAGTTACATGAAAATGAAGCAGCAGATTAACTCATAACCCATGAGATGCAATGTGCCTTCAAAATAAGAATGAAATACAGACGATGGACTTGTGTCATGCGGGAATGCAGTCAACCAGTGGACAACAGCTACATCCACTTGCCATGAATGCATTAAAGCTTGGCCAATTTTTGTGTGCGCGATTCGTCATCGCACCCTTTTCCCTAACCAAGTGAAACATTGCATTCACAGCAATTACAAGAAGAATCTACACATTGTTGCTTCCTGTTTGACAGGGAAATATGTCCATGTGTGCAACAATCACTGTCAAAGCCCTGAACAATGCACTGTGGCAGATGAAAGGACCAAAGAATGAATTTGTCACAACTGTGATTCACATTTAAAAGCAGGACACAAATCATCCATCGCTGTGACTAACAACATGAAGCTGGCGCCCATTCCTTCAGAGCTCTGCCATTTGACTGTGCTGGAAAAACAACTTTTGGCCAAAATACTGCCATTTTCCAAGATCATCACACTTCCCAAAGGTCGACAGGCAGCTATACACGGCGCTGTAGTGTGTGTGCCATCCGAGGTGGAAACCACGGTCAATACTCTACCAAGATCGCACAGCAAAACCCAGTTACACAGAGTGAAGCTGGAAAGACGTCTGACTTACAAATGCCACCAGCTGTGCCACAATGTCAACATGAGAAATGTAGTACTGCTACTGCTACTGCTTCTCATGTACATTTCACCTGCGTCTTTCAAACAAAAAATAAATAAATAAATAAAAAATAAATAAATAAATAATAACTAATAAATAAATAAACAATAAATAATAAATAAATAAATAATAAATAAATAAATACAAAATAAATAAATATTAAATAATAAATAAATAATAAATGAATACAAAATAAATAAATAAATATTAAATAATAAATAAATAATAAATATTAAATAATAAAAAATAAATAAATCAAAAATATTAAATAATAAATAAACAAATAATAAATAAATAATAAATAAAAATAAATGATAAATAAATAATAATAAATAAATAATAAATAAATAATCAAGAATAAATAAATAAATAATAAATAATATATGATAAAAAATAAATCAAAAATAATAAAATAAATAATAAATAAATAATAAAAAAAAATAATAATAAATAATACATAAATAAATAAATATTAAAAAATAAATAATAAATAATAAAATATGAAAAAAAATAATAATAATAAATAAATAATAAATAAAAATAAATAATAAAATAAATAATAAATAAATAATAAATAATAAATAAATAATCAAGAATAAATAAATAAATAATAAATAATATATAATAAAAAATAAATCAAAAATAATAAAATAAATAATAAATAAATAATAAAAAAAATAATAAATAAATAAAAAATAAATAAATAATAAATACTAAATAATAAATAAATAAATAAATATTAAATAATAAATAAATAAGAAATAAGAAATAAGAAAATATGAAAAAAATAATAATAATAAATAATAAATAAATAAAAAATAAATAATAAAACAAAAAAATAAATAATAAATAAATAAAAAATAAATAATAACTAATAAAGAAATAATAAATAATAAATACATAATAAATAAATAAATACAAAATAAATAAATATTAAATAATAAATAAATAATAAATGAATACAAAATAAATAAATAAATATTAAATAATAAATAAATAATAAATATTAAATAATAAAAAATAAATAAATAAAAAATAAAAATAAAAAATAAACAAATAATAAATAAATAATAAATAAAAATAAATGATAAATATATAATAATAAATAAATAATAAATAAATAATCAAGAATAAATAAATAAATAATAAATAATATATGATAAAAAATAAATCAAAAATAATAAAATAAATAATAAAAAAAAATAAAAAATAATAAATAATACATAAATAAATAAATATTAAATAATAAATAAATAATAAATAATAAAATATGAAAAAAATTAATAATAATAAATAAATAATAAATAAAAATAAATAATAAAATAAATAATAAATAAATAATAAATAATAAATAAATAATCAAGAATAAATAAATAAATAATAAATAATATATAATAAAAAATAAATCAAAAATAATAAAATAATTAATAAATAAATAATAAAAAAAATAATAAATAAATAAAAAATAAATAAATAATAAATACTAAATAATAAATAAATAAATATTAAATAATAAATAAATAAGAAATAAGAAAATATGAAAAAAATAATAATAATAAATAATAAATACAAATAAATAAATAAATAAATAATAAATAAAAATAAATAATTAATAAAACAAATAAATAAATAAATAAAAAATAAATAAAAAATAAATAATAACTAATAAATAAATAAATAATAAATAAATAAATTCAAAATAAATAAATATTAAATAATAAATAAATGAATACAAAATAAATAAATAAATATTAAATAATAAATAAATAATAAATATTAAATAATAAAAAATAAATAAATCAAAAATAAAAAATATTAAATAATAAATAAACAAATAATAAATAAATAATAAATAAAAATAAATGATAAATAAATAATAATAAATAAATAATAAATAAATAATCAAGAATAAATAAATAAATAATAAATAATATATGATAAAAAATAAATCACAAATAATAAAATAAATAATAAATAAATAATAAATAAATAATAAAGAAATAAATAAATATTAAATAATAAATAAATAATAAATAATAAAATATGGAAAAAATTAATAATAATAAATAAATAATAAATAAAAATAAATAATAAAATAAATAATAAATAAATAATAAATAATAAATAAATAATCAAGAATAAATAAATAAATAATAAATAATATATAATAAAAAATAAATCAAAAATAATAAAATAAATAATAAATAAATAATAAAAAAAAATAATAAATAAATAAAAAATAAATAAATAATAAATACTAAATAATAAATAAATAAATAAATATTAAATAATAAATAAATAATAAATAATAAATAAGAAAATATGAAAAAAAATAATAATAATAAATAATAAATAAAAATAAATAATAAAATAAATAAAAAATAAATAATAAAAAAATAAATAATAAATAAATAATAAATAAAAATAAATAAATGAATATTAAATTAAAATAATAAATAAATTATAAATAAATAATAATCATTAATAAATATTAAATAATAAATAAATAATCAATAATAAATAAATAAATAATATATAATAAAAAATAAATAAAAAATAATAATAAATAATAAAATAAATAATAAATAAATAATAAATAATAAATCATAGCAACCCTCCATTGCAACCATCCATAGCAACCAGTCCAAAGCAACCCTCCATAGCAACCAGTCCATAGAAACCCATCCATAGCAACCCGTCCATAGCAACCATCCATAGCAACCAGTTCATTGCAACCATCCATAGCAACCAGACCATAGCAACCGTCCATAGCAACCAGTCCATAGCAACCCGTCCATAGCAATTGTCCAAGGCAACCAGTCCATAGCAACCAATCCATAGCAACCAGTCCATAACAACCCGTCCATTGCAACCATCCATAGCAACCAGTCCATAGCAACCAGTCAATAGCAACCAGTCCATAGCAACCAGTCCATACCAACCCTCCATAGCAACCAGTCCATAGAAACCATCCAAAGCAACCAGTCTATAGCAACCAGTCCATAGCAACCCTCCATAGCAACCAGTCCATAGCAACACACAACCAGAAAATATGCAACAAATGTCAATTTTAACTTGAAGAAGCAATACATCACCAGAAGATATGCGACAAATGCCGATTTCAACTTAAAGAAGAAGCAATACATCACCAGGAAATACCATAATTGATCCTGCTTTCAGAAAACGTCACTTGCAACATTACATGAGTTACATGAAAATGAAGCAGCAGATTAACTCATAACCCATGAGATGCAATGTGCCTTCAAAATAAGAATGAAATACAGACGATGGACTTGTGTCATGCGGGAATGCAGTCAACCAGTGGACAACAGCTACATCCACTTGCCATGAATGCATTAAATAAAATTAGGAAAAAAAGTTGCGCTAACCATAAACAATGTAAACCAGTAGCAGCTAGCACCAACAGAAGACAATATTGTGTACAAGAAATAAAGAAGAAAAAGTGCAGCGCTGAGTATTCAGTGAAGTGAATCAAAAAATATGGTAAATGATCAAAATTCAGTGAAAAATCAATAAAATTTGAAAAAGAAAGGGGGGGAGGAGGACACGCCCCCAAGTGGTGTGACAGGTGAAACACAGAGGATGATGACCGTGTGGTAACCTGAAAGACAGCTAGAAAGTGAGATCTAGCTGGATAATGTGTAATAGAAACACACCGTGGTAAGTGATGTGACACAAAAATGAATGGTAATGTGAACCTCAAATGAAGTCCATATAAATTATACGTGTAACTCCAAAATGTAAGTGTGATAGTCCAAGGTCAAAATTTTCTTTTTTGGAGTTGGTCAGAAGTTCTTTGTGGAAAAGACCAAACGACTGTAGAGGAATGGAAGATGATGTAATCTTCTCAGGTATGGAACTCAGATGTTCTTAATAAGCAGTTGGAACCTCATCAGCAATCCATAATGGTATCCAAATAAACAAATATAAAGATGGGTACTCTTACCGGAAAGTGTGGACATACACGTCAGCGAAAGGACCAAAGAATGAATTTGTCACAACTGTGATTCACATTTAAAAGCAGGACACAAATCATCCATCGCTGTGACTAACAACATGAAGCTGGCGCCCATTCCTTCAGAGCTCTGCCATTTGACTGTGCTGGAAAAACAACTTTTGGCCAAAATACTGCCATTTTCCAAGATCATCACACTTCCCAAAGGTCGACAGGCAGCTATACACGGCGCTGTAGTGTGTGTGCCATCCGAGGTGGAAACCACGGTCAATACTCTACCAAGATCGCACAGCAAAACCCAGTTACACAGAGTGAAGCTGGAAAGACGTCTGACTTACAAATGCCACCAGCTGTGCCACAATGTCAACATGAGAAATGTAGTACTGCTACTGCTACTGCTTCTCATGTACATTTCACCTGCGTCTTTCAAACAAAAAAATAAATAAATAAATAAAAAATAAATAAAAAATAAATAATAAATAAATAATAAATAAATAATAACTAATAAATAAATAAACAATAAATAAGAAATAAATAAATAAGAAATAAATAAATACAAAATAAATAAATATTAAATAATAAATAAATTAATAAATAATAAATAATAAAATATGAAAAAAATAATAAATTATAAATAAATAATAAAATAATAAAAAATAAATAAATAAATAAATAGTAAATAATAAATAAATAATAAATAAAAATAAATAAATAATAAATAAATACAAATAAATATATAGTAAATAATAAATTAATAGAAATAAAATATAATAAATAATAAAAAAAATAAAATAAAAAAAATAAAAAATAAATAAAAAATAAATAAATAATAAAAAAAAATATTAAATAATAAAAAAATAAAAAAAAATGTTAAATAATAAATAAATAAACAATAAATAAATACATAATAAATAAAAATAAATGATAAATAAATAATAAATAAATAATCACTAATAAATAAATAAATAATTAATATATAATAAAAAATAAATAAAAAATAATAAAATATAAAATAAATAATAAATAAACAATAAATAATAAATAAATAAATAATAAATAAATAAATAAATACAAAATAAATAAATATTAAATAATAAATAAATAATAAATATTAAATAAAAAAAAATAAATAAATAAAAAATAAAAATATTAAATAAATAATAAATAAATAAATAAATAATAAATAATAAATAAATAATCAAGAATAAATAAATAAATAATAAATAATATATGATAAAAAATAAATCAAAAATAATAAAATAAATAATAAATAAAAATAAATAATAAAATAAATAAAAAATAAATAATAAAAAAATAAATAAATAGTAAATAATAAATAAATAATAAATAAATAATAATAAATAAATATTAAATAATAAATAAATAATCAATAATAAATAAATAAATAATAATAATAAATAAATATTAAATAAGAAATAAATAATCAATAATAAATAAATAAATAATAAATAATATATAATAAAAAATAAATAAAAAATAATAAATAATAAAATAAATAATAAATAAATAATAAATAATAAATCATAGCAACCCTCCATTGCAACCATCCATAGCAACCAGTCCAAAGCAACCCTTCATAGCAACCAGTCCATAGAAATCCATCCATAGCAACCCGTCCATAGCAACCATCCATAGCAACCAGTTCATTGCAACCATCCATAGCAACCAGACCATAGCAACCGTCCATAGCAACCAGTCCATAGCAACCCGTCCATAGCAACCGTCCAAGGCAACCAGTCCATAGCAACCAGTCCATAGCAACCAGTCCATAACAACCCGTCCATTGCAACCATCCATAGCAACCAGTCCATAGCAACCCTTTATAGCAACCAGTCCAAAGCAACCCGTCCATAGCAACCCGTCCATGGCAACAAATCCATAGAAACCATCCAAAGCAACCAGTCCATAGCAACCAGTCCATAGCAACCCGTCCGTAGCAACCCGTCCGTAGCAACCCGTTCATAGCAACCAATCCATTTTAACCAGTCCATAGCAACCGTCCATAGCAACCAGTCCATAGCAACCCGTCCATATCAACCAGTCCATAGCAACCAGTCCATAGCACCCAGTCCATAGCAACCCGTCCATAGCAACCCGTCCATGGCAACAAATCCATAGAAACCATCCAAAGCAACCAGTCCATAGCAACCAGTCCATAGCAACTCATCCATAGCAACCCGTTCATAGCAACCAGTCCATTTTAACCAGTCCATAGCAACCGTCCATAGCAACCAGTCCATAACAACCCGTCCATATCAACCAGTCCATAGCAACCAGTTCATAGCACCCAGTCCATAGCAACCCGTCCATAGCAACCAGTCCATATTAACCAGTCAATAGCAATCCAGACAATAGCAACCGTCCATAGCAACCAGTCCATAGCAACCAGTCCATAGCAACCCGTTCATAGCAACCCGTCCATAGCAACCAGTCCATAGCAAACATTTCATAGCAACCATCCATAGCAACCAGTCCATCGCAACAGTCTATAACAACCAGTCCATAGCAACCAGTCCATAGCAACCCTCCATAGCAACTAGTCCATAGCAACCCATTCATAGCAACCAGTCCATAGCAACCTTCCATAGCAACCAGTCCATAGCAATCCTCCATAGCAACCAGTCCATAGCAACCTGTCCATAGCAGTCCATAGCAACCAGTCCATAGCAACCCTCCATAGCAACCAGTCCATAGCAACCCGTCCATAGCAACCCGTCCATAGCAACCAGTCCATAGCAACCAGTCCATAGCAAACGTCCATAGCAACCCTCCAAAGCAACCAGTCCATAGCAACCAGTCCATAGCAACCGTTCCTTAGCAACCCTCCATAGCATCCAGTCCATAGCAAGCAGTCCATAATAGTGTTGAGCAGAATATGCCATATTCGATTTCGCGATATATCTCGAATATATATTCGAATATTCGAGATATATTCGCTAAATTCGAATATTCGTGATATTTTATCGAAATTAAATGATTGCGATTTTTCGCTATTGCGAATGCGAAAATAATTGCGAATTTTCGATAACTGCGGTAGGAGCACTCGGATTGGCTCAGAATATTCTTGATATTTTTTCGAAATTTCGCAAAATGCGAATGCGATATTGATGGCGAAATTTCGACAACAGCGCTAGGAGCACTCTGATTGGCTCAGAATATTCGTGATATTTTACAATACAAAATAATTGCGAATATTCGGCAAATGCGGAAGGAGCACTCTGATTGGCTCAGAATATTCTTGATATTTTATCGAAATTTCGCAAAATGCGAATGCGATATTTATTGCGCAATTTCGACAAATGCTGTAGGAGCGCTCTGATTGGCTCAGAATATTTGTGATATTTTATCGAAATTTCGCAAAATGCGAATGCGATATTTATTGCGCAATTTCGACAAATGCTGTAGGAGCACTCTGATTGGCTCAGAATATTCGTTATATTTTATCGAAATTTCGCAATATTGCGAATGCGATGATTATTGCGGAATTTCCCCTAAAAGCTGTAGAAGCGCTCTGATTGGCTCATTCTGAAATCGAATATTCGAGATATTTTAGCGCAATTTCACAAAATGCGAATGCGAAATTGTTTGCAGATATTTCGAAAACTGCTGTAGGAGCACTCTGAAATCGAATATTTGTGATATTTTAGCAAAAAAATATTGCGATTTTTCGATCGCGCATGCGCAATCGCGCGAACAACACGCGCCCAACACGCGACCATTTCCTGGACCCTTGCCAGTTTCCAACTTTATGATCGCATCGCAATCGCAGAGCAGAATGGTTGGAAGTAATTTCACTGTATCTGAGGAAAAGATGCTGATTTGTGTAAGTATTTTGACCACTGTTATTTCATTATCTTCAACTGCATTTTAGTCTAGTTTAAAAGTTAGTATATAAGATCAGATATTAGTATTTCCCAAACAATGTGTCTCCTGTTGTTACAAAACTACAACTCCCAGCATGCCTGGACAGCTGCAGACACCCTGGTTGGTAAATGTGTATTTAGGCACTTTTCCTTGTTATTTAGCATAATGAATTTAACATTTTTTTGGACATAGGACGTATGCGAACGTCCTGACTTCAGGGTCCTCAAGGCCCAAGGACGTTCGAATACATATTGCCCTTTAGATGTTGCAGAACTACAAGTTCCAGCATGCCTGGGAATGCTGGCACTTCTAGTATTGTAAGTTCTGCAGGCCCACATTTTTCAGGCCTTTATGCACGGGTCTCTAAACTGTGGCACCCTAGATGCAGCAAAAGTAAAATTCTTAGCATGCACTGACAGACCGTGGCTGATGGGAGTAGTAGTTTTGCAACAGCTGGAGGTGGACTGGTCTTGAAACCCTGAGTTAGGTAACAAACCCGTAGTGTTTTGCAACCATTCTGCCTCCAGCTGTTTTTTTTCTGTTGAAAAGCCTGTGGCGTGCAAAACACAACCCAAAAACTCCACCCGGTGCAGGGAAAAATGTGCACACACCTAAAGAGTGACATCACAAAAAACTGCGACGGGTGCATACGTCAGTGGTCCTCCGAAAAGGTCCCGTCTGATCCCCCGGGGCGTTAGGCTCCTGACAGGGAAAAGAGTTACTGTGGTCCATACAGCCGAAGCCATATGGACCCATCTCGGTCCAAGCAGCCGAAGCCACAAGGACCCAACATCCTCGGAGGGACTGCCGAAACAGAACCCTCCTCGGTGAGGCTCCCCCGAAGGGAGACCCCATGAGAGCCGGTGAACCTAACCAGAAGGCCGAGTCTACCAACTCCCAAGACTTTCAGAGACCGGCCCGAGGACCAGCACCCTACTCGCCACACATAAAGTGCAAGCACCAAAACAAAAAGAGTGACAAACAAAACAGAACACGGGGAAAAATAATAAAAGAAAGTGGGGAAAAGGAAGATGGGAGAGTGAGGAAAGTGACCAATGTGAAATAATTCTGCCTCCAGCTGTTGCAAAACTAAAACTCCCTGCATGCAACTGGCTGCAATTACCCCCCCCCCCCCTCTCCCCCAATGTGAATGTACAGGGTACATTCACATGGGCTGTGGCTTACAGTGTGCTTCTAGCTGAAGCAAATTCGGCGCTGCAGCTCAAACCCTCAGCGGGAAACTACTGTGAACCCCATGCCTCCCCGTTATTACCGGACAGCCATTAACTGTCCAGGCATGCTGGGAGTTAAAGTGTAATTGTTGTACAGATGGTGACGGATGAGCTACATGGTGTATCAGAGCATGCTGGTAGTTGTAGTTGTTAAATAACATCAACTCCATTATTTATTCAAAATTAATTCATCAAAAAGTCAAAAGAAACAAACATATTATTGTTCCTATATAAAGATAGGGATGAAAAAAAATAATCTATTGTACATTATCAGTGTCCAAAAAAAATTATAGCGGTCAGATGAATAGCAACGCATATCTCCCCTATACGTGTATCCTGTGTTGTTAATCATATATACATAATTATGCAAATCATAATGGCTGCTATATTTATGCAAAAAAGGTGGCGACCGAAATGGCAGGATATAAAATCTGCCATGTTACCCCTGTCATTGATTAATAAGGCGAGAATGCTTCCAATTGTTGAATACCATACATTTACGTCATATATCCATAAGGCTTTAAACAAAAGTATTACAATATACTTTGTTCTTCATCTTGCAGAAGTTCCTGGAAACAGGGTATGATGAGATGCGGAGGCAGCAAGAAAAACAGGCTGTTGGGGGCGTGGCCTGGACATGGCTGAGTGAGGCTGCTTTTTCTTAGAGCTCCCGGCCTATCCACCCAATTCTCGGCTAATATCACCCCTTACACCGGCATGTACTCTGCCAAAAAGTACAAGACCAGGGCGGCTACTAAAGGGACCCCAGCTGGCAAAGTTTCGGGAGAAATCCACAAATATTTCAAGCTGCTGCAGGAGCTCTCTCCCGGAGGCAACTCAACAACACCACGAGGCTCCCCACGTGGAGCCGGAGAGGAGGCCCTGACACCAACCCTGGAGGGAGCAGAATTCGAGGCCGACCCTGCTTGTGTCCCCTCACCGGGACCCCCCCAGATGGAGATGTCCTTACAGTGCTTACTGGAGGCGGGCGGGATGGCTCAGGACATCAGAGCGCTGCTGCAGGCCCTCCCCACGAGGAACGATATTGAGGCCTTGATCCTGCGCCTGGAGGAGACACACAGGCGTGACATCCAGGAGGTGAGGGGAGAGGTCTCCAACCTTGCCGACCGAGTGACGACGGGAGAGGAGTCGGTCTCCACGCTGGAAGCGAGGGTTGCGGCGCTTGAACGGTCCCGGGAGCAGCACCGAGAGGCGACGATATTGTTACAGCTCCACCTGGAGGACGTGGAGGACCGGAGCCGCCGCAACAATCTGCGGCTCCGGGGGGTGCCTGAATCCACCGGGCCGGAAGACGTCGGGGCCCGCGTTACGGAGATATTCCGGGAGGTCCTGGGGGAACCGGCAGCATCCATCGAGCTGGACAGAGCGCATAGAGCGCTCGGGCCCAAGTCGGCAGATCCGGACAGGCCGAGGGACATCGTATGCCGAGTCCACCGCTACGTCCTGAGGGAAACCATCCTCCGCAGAGCCTGGGACCTGGAGGAATTGGAGGTGGAGGGCTCGAGAATCAAGATTCTGCCCGACCTTTCCAGGGCAACGCTGCAACGCAGGGCACTGCTGAGGCCTGTATTGGAGCTTGCCAAGCAATCGGGCCATACCTACAGATGGAGCTATCCCCTAGCTGTCTCCTTCCGCAAAGAGTCCGGCACATTCACGCTCCAGACGCTGACAGATCTCCCGGCCCTCTTTGAGTTCATGGAGGTCGAGCCCATCCCAGTACCTGACTGGCTCCAGTTCCTTCCCCGTCAAGTCGGTCGTTCGGGTGCTGCAGCCTACCGAGGCCCCATGCCACCACGGCAACAGAGAGGCAGACGAAGGCGGCAGTCGATCCGTGGGGAAGCGGCACGTGAGTAGACCCTGGGCCATGTAATCATGATCCCTCGCTCTTTTGGCCCTTGAGACATTTTACTGATGGGGGTCCTTTTTGGAGGACCCATACCCCCCCCCTACTACCCCGCTGACTCAAACACCTGGGGTCTGTCCTTTACATACCTGCCGGCCTCGTGGGAGATGTCACCCCCTCTTTTCTACGCACCCCCCTATCCAGCTCCCGCTTGTGGCCCGCGCCCCGACTCCCCATGGAACTGAGCCTGAAGATGGCGGCTCTCTGCTAGGCCGCGGCTGCTATATGTGGTTTGCCCAGTCCCCGTTGGACTGGAGTGCCCTGCCAGTCGAGAGACCCCCCCTGTCCGAGACATTGTTCACCCCTATGTTGACCCAATCCGGACCAGCGCTATAGCGCAACATCGACTCATTAATGCAAAGCAACACCCGGAGGCCCTGTTGGCAGCGGTCCGTGCAAGGAGTGACATGGTTTATTCTTTATTTTTGACTTGGGAGGGGGGGATCCACGGGCTGGGGTAGGGGGAGATGTGGGTTTGTAGGCCGGACAACCGGGGATGCTGTGTGGCGGGTCGGCGGAGCTCACGTGGCGCATGACGCTGCTGGGGGTGATGAGTGGGACAAATTGCTAGTGACCTTCCCAGTACGGACAGATTTCTACCCCACTAGCTGAGATTGGGTACACGGGTGGGGGGGGGAGACTTCCGAGGGGCGGAGGGAGGGATGGCCTGCATTTGGGTGCCGGGGGTTAGACCCTGATGGTGCGGTTACTGCCGCAAGCTTTTGACCGTTCTTTAAGTTTGCACTTCCTATGTTATTTGTGCCTATGCCTTAATTAATGTGATTTTCTGCCATTTTACTCACAATGTGTCGTCTCATTATGATATGCCGAGTTGTATTGTTTTCTATGTTGCATCTTCTTTTTTTTTTTTACACCTGCCGGGATTGGGTGGGGGGGCTGTGGAGGCTCGCTTCCTGGCCCTGTCCGGTTTTACCCCCCACTTAGGACCGCGCTCGATTCCCGGGTTTTTCTCCCCCGGTGAGCGCTCTAGCCGTTTTTATCTGGCTACAGTAATAGACCTCCTCTGGCTGCACGCTCTAGTGTAAGCCCACTGATCTTCTCCTTCTTTATTGCTATCCCCTCATTCTTCTGTTCTCTACCCCCTGAGACCTTTCTCTCCCCCCCCCAATCTTCTCCCTCTGAAGCCTCTCCACCCTAAACCCTCCCCCCCGCCCCCCCTCCTCCCCTGCACGAACATGGACCAGGGCCAGATTAAGAACATCATGGGCCTGGTGCTGAGGATTTTAGTGGGGCCTTTTAGGCTGCATTCACACCTCCGCGACAAGTAACGCCGCGTACGCGGCGTATTTTGCCGCGAATAGTGTAACTTTTTTTTTACAAATCCTTCCTATTGCTTTGTATGGCCGAACGCCAATGCCGCCTGAAAAAAAGGGTTCCGGGACTTTTTTTCATGCCGCAGGTGTACGGCGTCTATGAGATGTGAACCATCTCATAGACAGCAATGGGAATTCTCCCCTCCAGCGGCACAAGCGGCCGGCGTCGGGCGTTTTGTCGCGGAGGTGTGAATGGGGTGTAATAAATAATAAATAAATGCGTGGGAATGACATGAACGCAGCCCAGCCAAGGCAAGTGACCAAAGGCACAGAACCCAGAAGGAAGACCTGGTGAAGATGGAAGTGCCCGGGCCCCGCCTGATTCATTGCAGTACTGGAGGGCTCAGTCTGAAAATTGAAGTGTACACTAATGTGCTAATATGCTGTGCATACTTGTACGTTGTGGCATAACCTACCCCAGGGCCTCTAAAAAGTAGTAATGTCAGGAAAGTTTACTACCGCTTTATTATCACAGGATCCCAGGAGCCTCTCATGACCCGGTGGACGGTGGCCCTTTTAAAAAATATTTTCAGGGCCACTTATTTATATAAGTGCTATATTTAGAGTAGCTGAGATCCCCGATGTTCCTCTATACATCATAGTAGTAATCACAAAATTAAATGAGTACTAATAATGGGGCAGAACAAATATGAGAACTGAGATTTCCTTTAGTTGAACTAACAAAAGTGTGTCCATTCTAGAGCTGGTAACATTGAGGATATTCAGTATAATTTTAGGGTATGACAATGGGCAGTATGTACAGGAAGAGTGAGGGGGTATGACAGAGGGTAGTACGTACCAGAGAGAAGTGTGGAGGGTATGATGGGGCAGTGTGTACAGGAGAGGTATGTAGACGGTATGATAGTGGGCACTATGTATAGGAGAGGAGTGTGGAGGGTATGACAGTGAACACTATGTATAGGAGAGGAGTGTGGAGGGTATGACAGTGGGCACTATGTATAGGAGAGGAGTGTGGAGGGTATGACAGTGAACGCTATGTATAGGAGAGAAGTGTGGAGGGTATGACAGTGGGCACTATGCATAGGAGAGGAGTGTGGAGGGTATGACAGTGAGCAGTATGTACAGGAGAGGAGTGTGGAGGGTGCGACAGTGGGCACTAAGTACAGGAGAGAAGTGTATGACAGCAGGCACTATGTACAGGAGAGGAGTGTGAAGGGTATGACAGTGGGCGCTATGTATAGGAGAGGAGTGTGGATGGTATGACAGTGGGCGGTATGTACAGGAGAGAAGTGTGGAGAGTATGACAGTGGGCACTATGTATAGGAGAGGAGTGTGGAGAGTATGACAGTGAGCACTATGTACAGGAGTGGAAGGATATTTAGGGACTGAGTAGTGGTTAAGTGGGTCATACATGGATTGAAATTACGCCAATTATGCAGAGACCAGCCATAGTCAATCTATGTATGGGCTAGCTGGTTTTTTCACAAGTCAATCTATCAATCAACTTGAGTACAACCAGCCTGTTTGTTTTTTCTTAAAACAATCAGTGCTGCCAGCTAAAGTTAGCAACACTGATCATTGTACGCACTGGCAGAACACAATAACACTGCAGGAGTGATTCCCCCATCCACAGGTCAGCAGGTGAGAGGGTGTGTGGACAGGTGAGAGGGTGTGTGGACAGGTGAGAGGGTGTGTGGGGACAGGTGAGAGGGTGTGTGGGGACAGGTGAGAGGGTGTGTGGGGACAGGTGAGGGGGTGTGTGGGGACAGGTGAGGGGGTGTGTGGGGACAGGTGAGAGGGTGTGTGGACAGGTGAGAGGGTGTGTGGGGACAGGTGAGAGGGTGTGTGGGGACAGGTGAGAGGGTGTGTGGGGACAGGTGAGAGGGTGTGTGGGGACAGGTGAGGGGGTGTGTGGGGACAGGTGAGAGGGTGTGTGGGGACAGGTGAGAGGGTGTGTGGGGACAGGTGAGAGGGTGTGTGGGGACAGGTGAGAGGGTGTGTGGGGACAGGTGAGGGGGTGTGGGGACAGGAGAGGGTGTGTGGGGACAGGCTGGGGAGAGATACTAGTCAGTGGCTGGGTAGGCACTGGTAGTATCAGAGCCAGATACACACAGGTTACATACGCCACGATCGTTAGAGCGAGAACAATAATTCTAGTACTAGACCTCCTCTGTAACGTGTGAGGGATTAGCTCGTGGGGATCACCTTTTCTGAAATCACAGTCTGTAAGCAGGCACTTTCTTTTAAGTCTGGCGGATGCCAGATTTTATTTATAAACGGTTTGCAGATTAAAATAAACAAAACAATAAATTAAATCCTTGCCGTCCGGCGTTAAACTAAACAAACAGGATCTCCTCTCTATACAGTGTGGGGCTAGTCTCTGACACCCACAAAACATGTAGTAAAGCAAACCTTTTCAGTCCAGCACTCAGCGCTCCCCTCACTCAGGTCCCTTCCTGAGTTTCAAGCCAGAGCCCTGTTGTGCTCTCTTCCTGGACATTTAAAGTCCAGCTGATTGTGGACTCCAGTGGACCCAAACATCCGGACCGGAATCCTAGCCAGGCACAGAGGCTGTAAAACCCGGAATGGATTCCGGTTCAGTCTCTCATGATAGAACGTATGCGAGGTGAAATGTACCTATGATCATGTATCGCACCTCGCATAGCGTCACATATCCTCCCCCTCTGCTCAAGCCCCTGCGGCTGAGCACTTGACCCAACCATACAGTGCACACGGGAGAGGGCATCTGCATTATTTTGGAGCTTCCCTGGCCTGTGCTCCACCGTAAATTGAAAAGGCTGTAGAGCCAGGAACCACCTTGTCACACGAGCATTTTTCTCCCTGTTATCACACATCCACTTCAGGGGAGCATGGTCTGTGACCAGCTTAAATGACCTCCCCAGTAGGTAATACCTCAGGGAGTCTAAGGCCCACTTAATGGCGAGACACTCCTTTTCTACGATGGCATAATTTTTCTCGTGCTTGTTCAGCTTCCTGCTCAGGTATACCACTGGGTGCTCCTCACCATCCCTGATCTGTGACAGTACGGCCCCTAGTCCCACCTCAGAGGCATCCGTCTGTATAACAAACTCCTGGCTAAAATCCGGGGTTACTAGTACGGGTACCATACAAAGAGCCTGTTTTAACTTCTGAAATGCCCCCTCGGCTTCGGGGTTCCATTTGACCATGACCGACCCCTTACCCTTCGTTAGATCGGTCAAGGGGGAGGCAATGGTGGCAAAATTGGGTGTAAAACGCCTGTAATGCCCAGGAAGGCCCTCACTTGTTTTTTATTGACTGGTTGGGGCCATTTTTGAATTGCCTCAATCTTATTGGTCTGCGGCTTGACCATCCCCCGGCCAATAATGTACCCCAGGTATTTGGCCTCCTCCAGGCCTATGGCACATTTCTTTGGATTGGCCGTGAGACATGCTTCCCTAAGGGAATCTACGACCGCTTGTACACGGAGCAGGTGCGATTCCCAATCTGGGCTGTGGATGACCACATCGTCCAAGTACGCCGCTGCATACGAGTGATGTGGTCTCAAAATTTTGTCCATCATTCGCTGGAATGATGCAGGGGCTCCGTGCAGACCAAACGGCATCCGCTTATACTGAAACGAGCCCTCAGGAGTGGAAAAGGCAGTCTTCTCCTTGGCCGATTCAGTAAGCGGTATCTGCCAATAACCTTTCGTTAGGTCTAGGGTCGTTATGTAGCGAGCCTGTCCCAACCGGTCCACAAGTTCGTTGACCCGGGGCATCGGGTAGGCGTCAAATTTGGACACACTGTTAAGTTTTCTAAAATCATTACAAAACCTAATACTGCCATCAGGTTTTGGGACCAGCACTATGGGACTTGAACACTCACTGTGAGACTCCTCGATCACATCCAACTCTAACATATTTTTTATTTCTTCCGCAACTGCCTCTCGCCGGGCCTATGGAATTCTATATGGTTTTACATTTACCCGAACCCCTGGTTCCGTCACTATGTCATGTTGGATCGTGTTGGTCAGTCCGGGTAAGGGGGAGAAAAAGTCTCTATTTTTCTGCACGAATGCCCTAACGTCACTTTGCTGTGCTACGGACAGGGAATCCGTGATGGGAACGTCAGGTATCACGGGTATCCGGTCTGTTGGAAGTGGGGACGTGGCCAGTAAAGTCTCTCGGTCCTTCCAGGGCTTTAAGAGATTTACATGGTAAATTTGGTGTGGTTTCCTTTTCCCTGGCTGGTAGACTTTGTAGTTTACCTCCCCCACCCTTTGGACAACCTCAAAGGGACCCTGCCACTTGGCTAAAAACTTACTTTCTACCGTGGGAACCAGTACCAACACTCTGTCCCCCGGGTTGAAAGTACGGACCTTGGCACCCCGGTTATAGACCCTCCTTTGGGCCTCCTGGGCTCACTCCATATGTTCCCGTACTAGGGGCAGAACGGCTGCGATTCGGTCCTGCATCAAGGAGACATGCTCTATGATGCTCCTATATGGGCTGACCTCTCCTTCCCACGTTTCTTTAGCAATATCTAGCAGGCCCCTGGGATGCCTACCATACAAGAGCTCAAAGGGGGAATAGCCTGTGGAGGCCTGTGGAACCTCTCGTATGGCAAACATGAGATATGGTAGCAAAAAATCCCAGTCTCTCCCATCCTTGTCGACCACCTTTTTCAACATACTCTTCAATGTTTTATTAAACCTTTCGACCAGACCATCTGTCTGGGGGTGGTAGACAGAAGTACGGAGATGGGAGATTTTGTACAATCTACACAATTCCTTGGTAACCCTTGACATAAAAGGGGTGCCTTGATCGGTCAAGATCTCTTTTGGGATCCCCACTCGACTAAACACCTGGACTAATTCCTTGGCAATAACCTTGGCGGAGGTGTTACGCAAGGGTATGGCCTCAGGATAGCGAGTCGCATAGTCCAGGATCACCAGAATATGCTGGTGACCTCGGGCAGATTTCACGACCGGCCCCACCAGGTCCATGCCAATCCTTTCAAAGGGGACCTCAATTATTGGTAGAGGAACAAGGGGGCTGCGAAAATGGGGCGATGGTGCTGACATTTGGCACTCGGGGCACGATTCGCAGTACTCCTTGACCTCTGCCTGCAAACCGGGCCAGAAGAATCTTTGGGTGATTCTCTCCCTGTTTTTTTCGACCCCGAGATGTCCCCCCATTACGTGACCATGAGCCAGGTCTAGCACCACCCTGCGAAAGGGTTTGGGAACCAGTAGCTGTTCTACCTCTTCCTCTCCATGTTTTACCACTCGATATAACAAATTGTTTTTAATTGCCATGTAGGGAAAGGACACCACCCAATTAGGATCCACCGGTTCCCCATCCAACACCTTAACATTTTCCCTGGCATTCATGAGGGTGGGCTCTCGCAGCTGCTCGGTACAGAAATCCTCCCTCCTGACCTCCAAGTCGGGTACCACATTTTGGCTACTCTCCATGTCAGGGTCAGGCGAGGTTTCCTGTTCGTTACCCTCAGGCTGGGTGCTAGCTCCTAAGTCCTCCGGTTCCCCAGCCATGGCAGGGAATGGTGGAGGATCTCCGGCCTCCTCGATTCCACCAACAGCATGCCCTTCCCTTTGGCAAAACGGGTCTGGTGAGAGTTCTCGAGTTTCCCCAGTAGGGGAGCGCTATCTACGGGCCTCCCTTCACTCTCCCATAACTTCCAAAAATGAGGAAAGTCCCTCCCCACTAAGGCTTCATGGAGCAGTGAAGGTACCACCCCCACTGAATGTGTTACACAGCCCCAGGGGGTATCAACCTCAACCACCGCTGTCTGGTAGTCCCGAGTGTCCCCATGGATGCATATTACCCCAATACAACTGGGGTGTAGTTTTGCGGGGTCTACACACACTCCTGACTAAGGTCACCACACTACCAGAGTCTAGCAGGGCTGTAAGAGGCTTGCCATCTACTGAAATAACGCACATTTGTTTTTCCAGGCGACGCTGACCTGTCGCAACACATGCGACCTGTGCAAACAGAGAAAGGCGTCTTACCCTATCAACATAATCACATTGCATAGGTTCATCATTTAGAGCAGCCTTTCTCAACCAGTGTGCCGCGGCACACTGGTGTGCCGTCAGAGGTTCTCAGGTGTGCCGCGGGATCAGGAGAGAGAAGGACTATCAGATGAGCCCTATCTCCCGATCCTCTGCCGAACTATACATTGGCACTGTGAGAAGCTCCATCAGTCTCAAAAGTGAAAGTAAAGTTCAGGGGAGTGTGCTGTGCTCTCTGCTTCCCAATACAGTGCAGTACCCAGCTGAATGAGGAAACTGGAAGGTACTGTCCTGCTAGAAGCTAGATTTGTTTTATACATGTGTGTGTGCATGTGCCTGTATGTGTGTATGTGCCTGTATGTGTGTGTGCATGTGCCTGTATGTATGTGTACATGTGTCTGCTTGTGTGTGTGTATGCATGTGTCTGTCTGTCTATCTGTATGATTGCATGTGTCTGTGTGTGTGAATATGTTACTTTTAATCCTGACCCCCCCATTCCTGTACCATCAGAACTGCTTTTGTAGGGCTAGTTTGTAAAAGAAGCCAGGACTGCTGCTCCTCTGAAAAGAAATCCATGCACAGATTGTTTTTCAGAGGCATTTGACAGGCGGTAAAGAGGCATTATATTGCCTCCTCACCACCTGCTTTAAGCCCGTAAATGCAGCATCACTACACCGCAACCGTGCAATGCACACAGGTAGTTGCAGTGCAGCACCATTCACCCTGGGTATACCTCCAGCTGCATCCACAGCATGTGTACACCCCCAGCTGCTACATCTGCAGCTAAAGGGGGAGAAGTTGGGGGTGGTAAAAACAGCTCAACCATGTGGTTTTACCGCCCCTCCAACCTGACATGTGAACAAGCCCTTGGTTCACATCTGTGTGGTTGCGTGCAGGGCAGTCCATTCCTTTTTAATGGGCTTCCCTACCCACAAAAATGCAGGGAAAGAAGTTTCCGACCTTTAAAAAAAAAAAAAATTCACTGCACCAATAGCACCCCTCGTTTTCAAATGTGTTGGGTACCATTAAGAATTCACAGTACCCCTAAAGAGCAAAGCATTTGTCTGTGTGTCAGGAATAAGTGCAATTTTGCGTGTGCTCCGTGACACACAGTAATGTGAACCAAGTCTTGGACTGGGGTGCCTCAAGACTGAAAATACTTTTTAAGGGCGCCCCGACTGGAAAAAGGTTGAGAAACACTGATTTAGAGGGCAGTCTGCAGCAATATGGCCTAATGCATGGCAACGAAAACACCGTATTTGCCCTACCCCCAGTCCTCTTACCGGTCCCAAAAACCTTCCTGGCTTCTTTGGCCAGTCTCCAGGTCTAGGACCTACAGTCTCATCTGCTGTAACAACAGTCTTATCCACTCTCCCCAAACTCTTGAACCCCGGAACAGTCTTACCCGAACCGTTGGGAGATCTTGCACCCCGAGACACTCCGAAGTGGGGCGTGGGTGGGTTTATTAACCTCCCTGGCGGTATGATTATTTCAGAAAAAAGGTGCTGAAAGCGGTACCATTATTTGCAAGGAAATTTGGCGTTTTATACTGTAGGCCTGTAATTCTTAGGAATTTAAATCTGACCAAACAAGAGTCTAGTAGGCATCCCAGGTATGACATTTTTTTAAAAACAAAATTATAAATTATAATATAATAAATAATTATAAATAATTATAACAAAAAATAATATAATTTATAATAAAAATTATTCAATAATGTAATCAAATCAAAATCACTGAAATTTGCTCAGTTGCAGAATTGTCGCTGTCATTACTTTTATTTTTTTATGACGAATTTCCCCACAAATCGCTATCGCTCAATTTTGCAAGTGATTATAATTTATTATCGCTGTTTTCTAGCTGCTCTAAAACCATTTTTGACATAAAGGGACACTTTTGGTTGCTATGGACAATCTACAGTTTGCAGGCAAAAAGAACAGTTTTTATTATATAAAAGAACATGTAGGGCACTGGGCAGACCACTAGGGACAAGGGGGGTGTGTATTTTTTACATACAGTACTGTAATCTATAAGATTACAGTATACTGTATGTATTGTGTTTGTTTACCTTTTTGAATTTGGCGCAGTTCTCCGCTCCCGTGCGTCGTAACGTCGCAGGGAACGGAAATCGGCGGCACAGGAGGACACTGTGTGAATCGAGCGAGGTCCCGCTCGCTCACACAGCGCGGTGGCATCGCTGGATCCAGGGACAAGGTAAGTAAACCCTGCCTGTGGATTCAGCGAGGCGAGCCCGAGTCTGACTCGGGGTTACCGATCGTAGCCAAAAAATCTCACCCCGAGTCAGACTCGGGAATACCGCCAGGGGGGTTAAGTCCTCGGTAGCACTGTACCTCTCCACTAGGTCCACCATTTGGGCTGCAGTGTTGGGGTCCCCCTGTCCGACCCACTTTCTCAGGGTAGCAGGGAGCGCACGCAGGTACCGGTCCATTACCACACGCTCCACAATCTGAGGGCTGGTCAGAGTCTCTGGCTGCAACCACTTCCTGGTGAGGTGGACCAGGTCAAACATTTGTGACCGGGGTGGCTTGTTGCTGGAATAGGACCACTGATGCACGCGCTGGGCCCGGACTGCCATGGTGACACCCAAGCGTGCAAGTATTTCTGTCTTTAGAGTCTCATAGTCCTGGGCCTTATCTGGTTCTAGGTCAAAATAGGCCTTTTGGGGTTCTCCTGTTAGGAATGGGGCCAATAGTCCCGCCCACTGCTCTTTTGGCCATCCTTCGCGGTCAGCGACTCTCTCGAAAGTCGCCATGTACGCCTCAACATCATCCGCCGGTGTCATCTTTTGCAGGTGGTAGGAAGCACGTACAATCTTTGGTTCCGCTAACACCGGAGGTGCGGACCCCTTTTTCAGTTCCACCAGAGCTTCGGCGAACTGTCGGTTCATCTCCTGCTGGGCAGCCTGTTGTGCTGCAGCGGCCTCTCGTTGTGCTGCAGCGGCCTCTGCGACTTGGCGGTTGGTTTCCCGCTGGGCTGCATTGGCCTGTAGCAGGGCCTTTAACATTTCTTCCATTTTCAGAAAAATGCCCGCATTCTCCACCACGTGTGAGGGATTAGCTTGTGGGGATCACCTTTTCTGAAATCACAGTCTGTAAGCAGGCACTTTCTTTTAAGTCTGGCGGATGCCAGATTTTATTTATAAACGGTTTGCAGATTAAAATAAACAAAACAATAAATTAAATCCTTGCCGTCCGGCGCTTAACTAAACAAACAGGATCTCCTCTCTATACAGTGTGGGGCTAGTCCCTGACACCCACAAAACATGTAGTAAAGCAAACCTTTTCAGTCCAGCACTCAGCGCTCCCCTCACTCAGGTCCCTTCCTGAGTTTCAAGCCAGAGCCCTGTTGTGCTCTCTTCCTGGACATTTAAAGTCCAGCTGATTGTGGACTCCAGTGGACCCAAACATCCGGACCGGAATCCTAGCCAGGCACAGAGGCTGTAAAACCCGGAATGGATTCCGGTTCAGTCTCTCATGATAGAACGTATGCGAGGTGAAATGTACCTATGATCATGTATCGCACCTCGCATAGCGTCACAAACTCTAAACATGTAACCTAAAAAAATGTAAAGCATCGCTTAGGATACCAAAAAAAATTGTGCTAACTTAACTAACTGTTTTTTTAATGAATGAAACATTTTTTTCCAAAAAAAACATGTTTGAAAAATTGCTGCGCAAATACCGTGCTAGAGCTGCACAATTAATCGTTAAATAAATCGTGATGTCGATTCAACCCCCCTGACGATCTCCAATGTAGAGTTTGCTGATTCTTTCATATAACAAGTGGAGAGACTTTCAGCTGTCAAAAGAAAATATCTGGGCAGTCTGCCAAGTTTTTAACAGGAAACATTGTAACTAACACTTCCTTCTTAGATCAAAGGGATACACTTCTGTGTGTAAAGAACAAATCTGGGCAGTCTGCGAAGTTTGTAAACAAAATGAAACATTGTAACTAACTAACATTGTAACTAAATTTAACCACTTAAAGTCCAACACTTGTTTCTTAAGTTAGAAAGCAATATTATTTGCTAGAAAATTACTTGGAACCGCCAAACATTATATATATTTTAGCAGAGACCCCGGGGAATACAAGGGCTATTGCTGCAATATGTTATGTCACACTGCATTTTCCCACTTCAATGAATAATAAAAACCATAAAAACAAAACAGTGAAGTTAGCCCATTTTTTTTTTTTTATGTGAAAGATGATGTTACGCCGCAAAAATCGTGAGAGAATCGTGATCTATCTTCTAAGCAAAAAAATTGCAATTCTCATTTTAGCCAGAATCGTGCAGCTCTGTACCCTGCAACATAAAAAGTGCAAAGACCACCATAGAGTCATTTTCTAGCAAAAAACAAATGATGATTTTTACATGTAATAGAGAAGTGTCAGAATTGGCCTGGGTGGCAAGGGGTTAATTACCATGAGTAATATACAAATAATTATTATAAGCCCTGTGATCCTATCAGTCTGCTGTAGTGTGTCAGCTTGTATTTATATTGGCCGCTCTGAATGTAGCTTCTGAGGCCTCGTACACACGACAGAGAAACTCGACGTGCTTGGCACGTCGAGTTCCTCGTCAAGTTTTGGGATGAAGCCGCCGAGGAGCTCGGCGGGCCGCCTTCTCCCATAGAACAACGAGAAAATAGAGAACATGTTCTCTATTTTCTCGACGAGCTCCTCGGCGGCTCCATCGAGCCAAAAGTGTACACACGACAGAGATTCTCGGCAGAATCCGGGTTTTGACCGAGTTTCTCGGTGAATTCTGCCGAGAAACTCTGTCGTGTGTACGAGGCCTGACAGGCTGTGCAAGCAGGCCTGTATCTCCGGAACCATAAATTATAGCTGTCCCATATTTTAACCAGTTGTGGGGTAGCTCTTCCCATGCCTACCCCCAAATGTGGGGTTTCTGTGACCTCTGGTCATCGAGCTACAACCCCCCAAATTCGATCTTAGAAAAAAAAAAATCTTAAAAAAAAAATTTTTTTTTTTTTTTTTTTTTTTTGGGCAAATGGGCCTATCTTGAGAAAGGGGCCTGGAGCTGCAGCTCCATCAGCCCCATTGTTAATCCGGCCCTGCTCAATGTAGTGTCGCTTAATGCCAAGGGCCTTAACACGCCCGAAAAGAGACGTATGCTGCTACATGACCAGGGCCGGTACAAGGGGGGGGCAGAACGGGCGGGTGCCCTGGGCGCTACTATTTACTGGAGGAAGGGGGGCGCATGTGAAGTGCTAGCTGTGTGCTTAAAAACTGTCTGGACACACCAGCCGCTAATACCTACACCTGCAATGATGTGCCGAGTGCGCTCCTGCACCCAGCAGAAACCTAGAACAGACCAGCGCTTCACTTATTGACTTCCTATGTCAGTGGAGATACCCCCCTTGCAGGCGCTTGGTATTCCCTACCCAGCGTCACACACTGAGAAGCTGGCCGGAGGCGGGATGGGAACAGTGCGAGGAGGGGTGGCGGACAGCACCCAGGTGACACCATAAAGAAAGCTGGCAGTTGTAGTGGGTGCTGTCAAGCCCCCCTCCCTCCATCATTGAAGCTGTGATAGCGGCAGTGTGAGCGGGGGAGAGGCGAGCTACAGGATCTCAGAATGTTTGCCCCCCCTTTCTCCTGTCAGCAGTGCGAGAGGAGAGACAGCGGCTCTCTCATTACTTTCACCGCGTTGTTGATCTTCTGGAACTACATGTCCCATGATGCTCCACTAGTCTCGCAACTGTTCCCATCCCGCCTCCGGCCAGCCTCTCAGGAAAGAGACTACAGCTCCCAGCATGCACTCTGCTGGGGGAAAAAAAGAGAGAAAGAGATCCCATAACCCAGAAACAAGCCGGGGGGAATGAATGATATACTTAACTGCTCCAAAAGACAGAAACAGAAAGAGAGGAGTGTACCGGGGTAGCCAAAGAGGGAGCCATACTGCTGCTGCTAACCAGAACCACCAGAGAGAGCCACGCTGCTGGCCCGAAAATATTGTGTGTGTGGGGGGGGGGGGGCGCAATTTGCCATGTTCGCCCTGGGCACCAAATTACCTTGTCCCGGCACTGTACATGACATGCGCATCATGAAAGCTGACGTTGTCATGTTGCAGGAGACCCACTTCAGGGACAGTAACTTACCCCTCCTGAAAAACAGGTACTTCCCCGTCGCCTACCACTCCCAGTTTACGGAAGCGAAATCTAGAGGGGTATCCATACGCGAGAGTACCGTGGAAACTGCTTGATGTCCGGACGGACAAAGATGGGCGATTCTTGTTCCTGAAGGGTATGATAGGGGACAGGAAAATATCCTTTGCCAATTTATACACCCCCAATGTCCGCCAAGACGGATTTCTTAAGAATCAGCTGGAGAAGTTTCACCGCTTCGCGGAGGGCCATTTGATAGTGGGGGGCGACCTTAATGTTCCCTTAATACCGCTAGAGGATACATCCTCTGGAACATCATCCACGTCTCGCGATCTGCGTAAGCGAATAGGTGCGACATTGCACTCCATGCAACTAGTGGATGCCTGGCGCCTGATGCATGCGGGCGAATGGGATTACACCTTCTTCTCTAGGCCACATCAATCCTATTCGCGGATAGATTACTTTTTGCTGCCGCACGGGCAACTACATGCGATTCGGGACGTGTCCATCGGATCGATCACCTGGTCTGACCATGCCCGATTATCCTTAAATACACAATTTCCGATCCCACAGGGGGACGCAGGCCTGTGTGGAGGCTCAATGAAAGCCTTCTACAGGATTCTGAGGTGATGGCGGATGTGATCGGGGAACTGGGACACTATTTCTCCACTAACATCACCCCGGATAGCGCTGTTGGCACTGTCTGGGAGGCCCATAAGGCAGTGGTCCGGGGGATACTGCTGAAACACGGCGCACGACTGAAACGCGAGAGGACAACACAGTTGACCACCCTCCTAGACAAATTGCACAACCTAGAGACTGCCCATAAAACGACTCCTACTAGACAGCTAGGTGCGGAACTCGACACCATACGCTCTCAGGTGACAGACCTTCTACACTTTAAGGCCAAATCAGCATTGCAGGTGTGTAGACAGAAAGCCTACGTATCGGGCAACAAGTGCGGCAGGCTTCTGGCTAACGCATTGAGAGCGCAGCGGCTTGCGTCCTACATTCCCTGTATCATGTCTAAAAAGGGGGAAAAACGATCTATGCCCCAACAGATCTCACAAGAGTTTAGAGACTTCTACAGCTCCCTCTACAACCTAGACAAAAGCCCGAACACCCAGGACACGACCCTGGACTACATCTCTACGTCCTTGATGCCTTCACTGCTGGCTGAGGTGAGGGAAAGTCTGGAAGACCCTATCACCTTGCCCGAGCTACAGCGTGCCGTGAAGGCGGCTAAACCGGGTAAGGCCCCTGGACCTGACGGGCTAACCATAGCCTATTACAAGACCCTACTGCCCTCCCTTGGACCCCATATGGTGAAACTATACAATGACCTGAGCTCAGGGGCTTCCTTCCATCCAACCACACTGCAGGCCCATATATCCGTAATCCCTAAAGAGGGCAAGGACCCAATCCACTGCGGGAGCTATCGCCCAATTTCCCTCCTGAACACGGACCTCAAATTATTCACAAAGATTCTGGCAACTAGATTACAGGAGCATCTCCCACAATTGGTTCACTTAGACCAGGTGGGATTTGTCCCCACCAGGGTGGCCCGTGATAACACTACCAAGGTACTTAATCTGCTGCACATTGCGACGGACGATAAAGTGCCCTGTTTATTCCTGGGAACGGATGCCGAAAAGGCATTTGACCGGGTCGACTGGCAGTTTATGCAGTCAACCTTGAAGCATATAGGACTGGGGGACAAGATGCAGAACTGGGTCTCTGCAGTATATAGAGAACTGACGGCAAGGGTTGGGGCCAATGGAGTGCTCTCTGACCTATTTCCCATCACTAATGGGACGAGGCAGGGGTGCCCTTTGTCTCCTCTCTTGTTTGCACTTTCCCTGGAGCCTTTTCTGTGCCACGTGAGACGCAACCCTGACATCACCGGCATACAGGCCAAGGACACGCAATACAAGGTATCTGCCTATGCAGATGACCTAATGTTTACCCTCACCAGGCCAGAAGTATCCCTACCCAACCTTCTGCGGGAATTTGACATTTACGGGCGTCTGTCAAATCTGAAGATTAACCTGACTAAATCTGAAGCCATGGGGGTGGGAATACCATGGGAACAACTCTCCCACCTCAAGAACAATTTTCGTTTCAATTGGACAGAAGTAGCGCTGAAATACTGTCCCCCTCCTTCTCGCAATTATTCAAGTTAAATTCCCCCCCCCCTCCTGAAAGAAGTCCAAAAGTTGCTCCAACAGTGGTCCAGCGGTCTACACTCCTGGGTAGGCCGAAGCAATATCCTTAAAATGACGATATTGCCGAAATTTTTATACCTTATACAGGCTCTCCCGATCCACATCCCAGGAAATTACTTTAAACAAGTACACTCTGCATTCACCCACTTCTTATGGGCCGGGAAGAGACCGCGACTGCAACGGAAGGTGCTGTCACTGCCGAAGCTGCACGGCGGCCTTGCACTCCCCGAGATTCAGACATATTATCGGGCAGCCCATCTGGTGCGCCTCCTTGACTGGTGTCGACACGGTGCCTCCAAGCTCTGGACTCGGGTGGAGCAGGGCCAATTCGAGGTGCCGCTAAATAGGGCCCCCTGGTGCCTGACGGCACTACCCTCACGGATTATGAGACACCCGCTAGTGGGAACCACGATTGGGGTCTGCGCGCGACTTTTTTCACAATTTTCCCTGTCTAGCAACGATTCCCCTCTGCGCCCTGTTATCGGACACCCCAAATTTGAACCCGGACTGCGCGACCATAGATTTTTAGAACTTAGACGGGCGGGACTCTTTCAGGCATCCCACTTCAGTGCTAGAGGACGATGGAAGTCCGTCGCAGAACTGGCAGACCCCACGGGAGGGTACGGACTGGACTTTCTGAGGGCTAACCAACTGACCCATTTCCTACATAGCCCCCCCCCCCCCCCCGCGGAACCACTGGCCCCCCTCACGACTCTGGAGGACCTATGTGTTGAACCCGGGATGCTCCCACATGCGCTCTCCCTGATGTACTCCATGTTGATCACCCCCTCGGGAGACTATCAGATACCGGCTCTCGCTAAGTGGGAAAGGGATCTGAACACTCAGTTCTCCGCAGCCAAAAAACAAAATATACTCAGATTCACTCATAAATCCTCTATCTGCTCTAAAACACAAGAAACGAACTACAAGATCCGCGTACGATGGTATAAAACCCCGGAACTCCTGAATAAAATTTTCCCTACCTCTACGGCCACCTGTTGGAGATGTCAACAAGATAAGGGTACACTTTTGCATATTTTTTGGTCCTGTCTTTGGGTCAGGGGCTTCTGGGAGGAGGTACGCCGTATTACCCAGAAATTTACAGGGCGGATAGTCCCGGACGACCCGGCGTACTTCCTGCTCCACGCGACAGACCAGCCAGCGGGGGCATATAAAAAATCGATTGTGCGTCACCTCTTGGACGCAGCCAAAGCTTGCGTGCCTCTTTGCTGGAAGTCCCCTCACCCGCCGACAATTGCTCTCTGGCTTGGAAAAGTTGATGAGATAGGCCGTATGGAGGATTTGGTCCTCTCGAATCAGCAGAGACAGGAGGCATATACCAACACCTGGCAGCTATGGAACATGTTTAAATATTCTGAGGAAGGACAATCACTCAGGGAGATTAGCTGACCTCGACCACCACACTGCGATGGTCTGAGCTTAGAATACCCATTGAGGTAGTTTACTCCCTTAGGGGCGCTTTGATACACCCCTACCCGTGCAAACTCCCCCCCCCACCCCTCTCTCTCTTTTTTCTCTTATCCCTTCTTCTCCTCCTCCCCCGCTTCTCCCCCCCTCTGTCTCTTTTCTCTCACCTCTATTCTTGCTCTCTCAGAAAAATTGAAAATGTAGGAGGGGCTCGATTCCCCGGACCCTGGTAACTGCTGCCCACCCATGCCCACGCGGTCACGTACGCTGGACGAGAGGGATGGAGACAGCCTATAGAGACCGCGACGTCGCGGGGATGGGAGAAGTGTGATAGCTCATGCGCTTCGGTCCTCGTGTTTTACCGCAGTGGTCCTGAGCCCATCGGGATCCAGCTACTATCGGTGAACCACCTGTAACACCATGTATTTATTTGTCGCTCATATTTTTTCCCCACTGTTGATGTTGTGGATTATGCTGTGTTGACTGTATATGTGAGGGTCCGATCGGATCGAATTCCCTGTTTATAAATAAAAAAAATTAGGAAAAACAGGCTGTTGTCAGCTCCCTAATTGAGGAACTACGCGCCCAAAACGGTGAAGCACCAAGTCGCATGGCGATCCTCAAGAAGTGGTCCGACCTGAAGAGGCGCTAGATGAACCGGGTCAGGCGTATCCGGAATAAATATCATCCAGGTAAGTTATTGGTCACAGTTATGTTTTTTTTTTTCTAAAGTGTATTTTGTGCGTGTACTCGAGAGAGGAGCCGGACTGCAGGAGTTGGGAGTAGGCAGGCCTCCCCCAGAGGTAATCTGCCACCTTTCTCCATGCCCCGGGCGGCAATGGCGGGTGTGAGGGGGTCCTCCCACACAGACCGTCCTACCTGCTCCGCTTCGAAGCCCAACGGGGCAGAGGGACTCCCTATAAGGGAGTGAGAGGATTTGCCCGCTCAACCAGCCCCGTTAGTCCTTCGCCTCTCTTTTTAGAGACCGCGTGCATGTTAACCCAATTGCGAGTGCGTGTGTAAGTGTGGTGGTTTTTGTGGGAGGGAGGTGGGCGTACTAAGCGCAGGCTTACCTCGCATAGCACACCCACCGGGGGCCGGGCTGAGACCACCAAACTCAATTTACATGTAGCAAGAGGAGGAGCTGCACCCCCCCCCCCCCAAAACTTCTGTAGTAGTGGGTGACGAGGAAGAGGAGCAGGATGAGACGGTTAATTTTACCATCAATCAGGAGGGTAAATATGTGCACAGAGATTAATAAAATTTCAACAATAAAATGTAGCTCTAAAAATGGACAGCATTTAAAGCAGGGCTGTGGAGTCGGTAGATAAATTTTCCGACTCCGACTCCGACTCCGAAGTTTTATGTACTTCAGACTCCGACTCCCCGACTCCCCGACTCCGACTCCTCTGTATTAATATGCGAATGTATTTTATAGATTCCTTGAGGGAAAGAAACGCAACCTACCACAGGACTACTGGCTGGGAAGCCAACAGTCTACTGTATTGCACAGTTTAAGCAAAAGACAAACACAATGGCCCAGATTCAGGTAGATCTGAGCAATATTTGCGTGGGCAAAGAGCAAATATTTTTCTCTGCGCCCACGCAAATATTGCGTTTTGCCCGCGATTCACGGAGCAGTTGCTCCGTAAATTGCGCGGGCGATATGCTAAACAGCCGGGCTTAAGGCTGCCTAATGTAAATGATCCCGCCGGGGGCGGGAATCATTTAAATTAGGCGCGCTCCCGCTCCGAGCGAACAGCGCATGCTCCGTCGGGAAACTTTCCCAACGTGCATTGCGGCAAATGACGTCGCAAGGACGTCATTTGCTTCTAAGTGAACGTGAATGGCGTCCAGCGCCATTCACGGTTCACTTACGTAAACGACGTGAAATTTAAATTTCACGAGCGGGAAGCGCAGCTATACTTTAGCATTGGTTGCCCCTGCTTTTAGCAGGAGCAACCTTGCGCTAAAGTTGCCGTACGGAAACTCCGTACCTTGCGTGCTCAGGGCCCGCGCAACTTTTGTGAATTGGTGGTAGTATGCAATTTGCATACTATACACCGATCACAATGGCCGCGCCCCCTAGCGGCCAACGCAAGAATGCAGCCTGGGATATGAAGGCATAAGGAGGCTTATGTCTGTCATATCCTAGGCTGCAGTCGGTGTAACGAGGTTCCTGAATCAGGAGCACTCGTTACACCGGAGCAAGTAAGCCCTTGCGCCGCGCAACCTATGGTTGCGCGGGCGCAAGTGCTTCTTGAATCTGGGCCAATGAAAACAATCAAGTGACTGGATAGTAGCAGCAGGCATAAACATCAGGAACAGGATCTTTACCAGTTCAAAAATACAGACCACATTATTTGGCTGTTTTAGAACAAAAACAAAGCTTATCTATAATGAACAAAAAACAAAATCTGAAAAACCTAGAAATGGTTTATATTAATCTTGAAATGTAGTTCTAGGCTTAGCAAATGCAAATAAATGCAATGTAGAGTTCTAAGGAAGAGAATTGCCTCTTTCATAGAGTCTCTTAAGTCCGACTTTATTATTTTTAGGGCTGAAAATAATCTTTCGTAACGGTCTTTGAAATCCAAATGTTTTTTTCTTATATCCTAACAGTTATAAAAAAGATCAAGGGGAAACAAGCTGCCCTGAAAAATATGATGCAGAGAATACTGGCAAATGAGCAGCAGATTCTTTTTTTTACGCGCCAAAATCAGCAGCTGGCGCAACAAATGGCGAAAACCATAGATGAGGTGGCAGAGCTTCAGAAGTTCATGTCTTAATTTTTTTTTTTGTTTTAATAAAAAATGTTATATTTTGCAAAGGTTTCATTTCTTATTGAGATTGTTAGTTTTTTAAACACATCTAACTTCACATCTAACACATCAACATCAACATCAAAATCAACACATCTAGCTTAATAATAACCAAAAACATTTTATACTATTACTAGCTGAATACCCGGCGTTGCCCGGTCTTCCTATCTTAACCTTTTGGGGAGGAAAATCATAGTAATATAAATATACCCATCTTTTATATAAGGGTGTTGGTAAGGGTTAATTTAACTGTTATATATTTTTATTTGGCATATAAGTAATATGTATAGCAGGTATTATTGAAATATCTCTAGGCGTACAGAAGTTATGTGGGAACATACATTTCCCATTGATTTGCATGGGACTTTAAAGAAAAACCCAGACCCTTACAAATGGGGGTAGTTAAGGGATAAATTAACTATCAGTGGTATCAGTGAACAGCAGTGTTAATAGGAGTATATAGAGTGGGAAATAACTTTTTACATAGGTGTCTTGACTGAGCAGCAGCAGCAGTAGTAGTAGTAGTAGATACAGAGTCATATCACTTGGGCAGGAGGTGCCATGATGAACAGCAGTGGTAATAGGAGTATATAGAGTGGGAAATAACTTCTGACATAGTTGTCTTGACTGAGCAGCAGCAGCAGCAGCAGTAGTAGTAGTAGATACAGAGTCATATCACTTGGGCAGGAGGTGCCATGATGAACAGCAGTGGTAATAGGAGTATATAGAGTGGGAAATAACTTCTGACATAGTTGTCTTGACTGAGCATCAGCAGCAGCAGTAGTAGTAGTATTAGTAGTAGTAGTTGATACAGAGTCATATCACTTGGGCAGGAGGTGCCATGATGAACAGCAGTGGTAATAGGAGTATATAGAGTGGGAAATAACTTTTGACATAGTTGTCTTGACTGAGCAGCAGCAGCAGCAGCAGCAGTAGTAGTATTAGTAGTAGTAGTTGATACAGAGTCATATCACTTGGGCAGGAGGTGCCATGATGAACAGCAGTGGTAATAGGAGTATATAGAGTGGGAAATAACTTTTGACATAGTTGTCTTGACTGAGCAGCAGCAGCAGCAGCAGCAGCAGTAGTAGTATTAGTAGTAGTAGTTGATACAGAGTCATATCACTTGGGCAGGAGGTGCCATGATGAACAGCAGTGGTAATAGGAGTATATAGAGTGGGAAATAACTTTTGACATAGTTGTCTTGACTGATCCAGAGGAGTCATGGGAGAAAGTCATGTGGTCAGATGAGACCATAATATAACTTTTTGGTCATAATTTCACTAACCGTGTTCGGAGGAAGAATAATGATGAGTACCATGCCAAGAACGCCATCCCTACTGTGAAGCATGGGGGTGGTAGCATCATGCTTTGGGGGTGTTTTTCTGCACATGGGACAGGGTGACTGCACTGTATTAAGGAGAGGATGACAGGGGCCATGTATTGCGAGATTTTGGGCAACAACCTCCTTCCCTGAGTTAGAGCTTTGAAGATGGGTCGAGGCTGGGTCTTCCAACATGACAATGACCCAAAGCACACAGCCAGGATAACCAAGGGGTGGCTCTGTAAGGAGCATATCAAGGTTCTGGCGTGGCCTAGCCAGTCTCCAGACCTAAACACAATAGAGAATCTTTGGAGGGAGCTCAAACTCCGTGTTTCTCAGCGAGAGCCCAGAAACCTGACTGATGTAGAGAAGATCTGTGTGGAGGAGTGGGCCAAAATCCCTCCTCCAGTGTGTGCAAAGCTGGTGTAAAACTACAAGAAAGGTTTGACCGCTGTAATAGCAAAGAAAGCCTACTGTACCAAATATTAACATTGATTTTCTCAGGTGTTAAAATAGTTATATTCAGCACTGTAAATACATCAGGTCCGGGGCTCCATCAGGGAATGCATGACAAGGGACCCTTCAGCGCCCTGAACCGACGACGGGTGCCAGAAAGTCACCGCCGATCCAGGACTCATTCATCTTTATGAATGTGAGTCTGTCCACAGAGTCTGTGGACAGATGGGTCCTCTTGTCCGTGACCACCCCACCTGCCGCGCTGAATGTCCGCTCAGATAGTACGCTGGAGGGGGGGCAAGACAATAACTCCAGCGCATACTGAGCGAGCTCGCGGCAGGTGTCCAATCTGGCAACCCAGTACTCCATGGGGTCGTCGGTGCTCATACTGTCAGAAGCACCGACGGACGCCATGTAGTCTGCCACCATGTGGGCCAGCCGCTGGTGGTGACTGCTGCTGCTGCTGGTGCTGGTACTGGGTCGCTCGGTTTGGAAGAACATCCTCATCTCATCCATTAGGTCCCCTGCTCGGCTGCTGCTGGGTGCAGCCACCTGCTGGGTGAGATGAGGGGGGACAACTGGAGGCCGGGGAGTTGCCTGCTCCAACCGGCTGACAATGCCTGCCTGCAGTTCCTCCATCCGGTGCTGCCTCCGGCTGGCTGGGATGAACTGCTCCAGTTTCCCCTTGCACCTGGGATCCAAAAGGGTGGCCATCCAGAAATCATCCCTCGCCTTGATGGTCTTAACCCGGGGGTCCCTCCTGAGGCATCTCAACATGTGGGCAGCCATGGGGAAGAGCACAGCCCGCTGTGACTCCTCACTGCTGCCCAGGTCAATGAGGTCCGACTCTTCATCCCTGAGGCGCTCCTGGTCACGCTCAGAGATGCCCAACCCCCGGACTATCGGTGCCCCCAACACCGGCTCTCCCTCCTGACCAGGCCCTGACTCCGGGACGACACCAGCAACCACCTCCTCATCATCATCATCCTCCTCCTCCTCCTCGTCCTGGCCCTGGTCTCGGTGGAGCATTGCTGACTCCTGCTCCACCAAGGCACTCTCCCCAGCTTCGAGCAGGCGATCTAGTGTCCTCTCCAGCATGAACACTATTGGCAGCACGTTATTGAGGCCGACATGCTCACTGCTGACCATCTTGGTCGCCTGCTCGAAGGAGGACAACACTTGGCAGACCTGCTGTATCTGCCCCCACTCCGCACAAGCGATGAAAGGGAGTTGTATTGAAGCCCTCTCAGTGCCTAGGTCCATCAGATACTCCTTCACCGCCCTTCGCTGCTCCCACAACCTCTTCAGCATGTGGAGGGTGGAGTTCCACCGCGTCACACTGTCCACAATCAGCCTGTGACGGGGCAGCCTGTTGATCCGCTGCAACTCGGACAGGGACGCGGTAGCGGTTGGGGAGCGCCTGAAGTGGCTGGCAATCCTACGCGCCTTTGGCACAATGTCACTCAACCCGGGATAAGTGCGCAGGAACTTCTGCACCACCAGGTTGAGGACATGTGCCAGACAGGGCACGTGGGTCAGACTGCCAGCACTGAGGGCGGCAAGTAGGTTGCTGCCGTTATCGCAGACAACCATAACTGCCTGGAGCCTTCGGGGTGTCAGCCACTTCTGGACCTGAGCCTGAAGTGCTTTCAGCACTTCTTGTCCAGTGTGTCTCCGGTCCCCTAAACTAACAAGCTGGAGCACGGCCTGACAGCGCACGTGCCCCACACTTGAGTAGCTACGGGGGCGCTTGCTGGGAGGCTCAGCAGCTGCGGAGACAGTGGCTTGAGGGAGACCAGCAGTTCTCCCCTGGACACCCCGGGGCGGCACCACAAGATCGGTTGCCGCCGATCCCTCACCGACGCCTCGGAGGGAAACCCAATGGGCCGTGAAGCTGATGTAGCGCCCCTGCCTGCTGGTCCAGCCATCCATTGTCAGATGAACCCTGTCGCTGACAGCGTGATCCAGCGACAGGGTTACATTCTGCACAATGTGCTGGTGTAGGGCAGGGACACCAGTCCTGGCAAAGAAATGGCGGCTTGGGACACGCCATTGGGGTTGGGCCTGCTCCAACATCTGCCTGAAGGGGTTGCTGCCAACTATGTTGAAGGGCAGCAGATGTTGGGCAATAACCCTTGCCAGGAGCCCATTGAGGGAACGCACACGTCGGTCTCCAGGGGGGAAGGGAGTGGTGCGGTCAAAGGCGTCTGAAATCGACGCATGGCGCCGGACGGCAGTGCGGGACACAGACGCGGAGGGTGCTGTGGAAGTAGAGGTCTACTAGTAGTACCTCTACTAGAGGGAGCGGGGGGGCATGACCTGCTGGAAAGAGATGAAGCTGTGGCAGGGGCTGCTGTACCCTGCTCACTTGTGGTGGTGGCGCTGCTACCACCACCACGCTTCATCTCGTCAAACACCCCCCAGTGGTTTATCCTCAGGTGCTGGTTCAGGGCTGTGGTACCCACCCGAGCCAAACACTTCCCTCTCTTCACCCTCACTTTACAGATCCGGCAGACGGCCACGGTAGGGTTGTCTGCCACCAGGGTGAAGTAGTTCCAGACAGGTGACTTCAGCGCCGCCCTCCTGTCAGATGGGGTGACGCTGACTTGCACCTGCTGGGACTCGGTGCGCACAGGTGGAGCTGCCTGCTGCTGCTGCTGCTGCTGCTCCTGACACCTCCTGCTGCCATCACCAGTGGAGACCCTGACGATGGTCTCCCTGGTGGTGACCTGGCGCACCGTTTCACCAGGGTGCCTACCTTCCCCGTCATCACTGACGCAGTGAGCCGACGCGTCAGATGGCAACCATGATGGGTCACCCTCTTCGCCCCCAGAGATGTCAGACCAAGGGCTGAGATGTGTTGGTCTGAGGGAACCAACTGACATGGAGCCTCTAGCCTGGCTCCGCTGTCCCCTCACCCACGCCTGGGTCTGACTCCTCATCCATCCCTTCAAAAAGGTCCTGACCATCAGGACAGAGCTGGAGGTCTGCCTGATGCATGGCCTCCCCCAAGAGATCCCTCTCACTGTCGCTGTCGAACAGTAAGATGCTGGACTCTTGGGGCTGGGGGGGTACTACAAGCACCGGTGTAATGGTGGTACTACTGGGAGTCGGGACCGACGACTCAGTGGCACTGCTGTGCCCCATGTAGTCCTCCACTACTTCTGCCTGAGATGGCAATATCGGGCGGCTGCCCGATGGAAAGAACTCCCGGATCAGGCGGACTCCCCTTGCACCCGATCCTCTACCACTAGTAGGGGCACGAGAGGTACCCCGTGCTGGCAGCGACCCAGCACTGGGAGTAACTCCCCTACCCCTGCTGCCACGGCCAAGGATGCCGCCCATGATTGCTGATGTGTGTGGGGGGGGTAAACTTTATTGGGGGGGGGGAAATGTGAGGAAAATTTGTTTTTATGTGTTTTTTTACAAGACAGGCACGCAGACAAAGACGTACACAGACAGCTACTAAACTATAATAAAACTAGTACACCAAAGACAAGGACTACAAAATTAAAAAAAAAATGCACTAAACAAACACTAACTAAAGTTTTTTTTTTTTTTTTAACACAAAACACAGACACTAAACACACACTAAGCTAAGCTAGATTAAATAAATGTACACTAACAGTGTGTACACTTACTACACAGAAATCTAACTAACCTGAACAACACAAAACTTAGCTTTTAGAAAAGCTCTTTAAGAAAAACTAAGCAAAATGTGCACTGAAATCACTAGCAAATATCACTGAAAAGCGAAGTTGCAAGATCAAACAGTAACACAAGATGAACAACACAGCACAAAACTTAGCTTTTAGAAAAGCTCTTTTAGAAAGCTCAGCAAAATGTGCACTGAAATCACTTGCAAATATCACTGAAAAGCGAAGCTGCAAGATCAAACAGTAACACAAGATGAACAACACAGCACAAAACTTAGCTTTGAAAAAAGCTCTTGGGTCTATTGCTTTGAAAAAAGCAGTTGATAAACTGGAAAATATGCACTGGAATCACTAAATAGCAATGCAGCACAATGCTGATGATGATAGATCAATCAATCAGGAACACAGACACAGGAACACAGAAACAGCCTCCACACTCTCTAGCCACCTTCTGAATATGCAATGAAATGGTGCTGGGAGTGACCTTATATAATGTCCGTGCAGGCAGGTTCCTATTGGTTGCAAACCTATGAAAACTGTGGTAGGAGAACTCTGATTGGCTCTGATGCAAAAGAAGGGCGGAGAAAATAATCGCGCAATATTCCTATTGCCGAATATTCGCATTGCGAATATTCGGCAATATAAAATGATCGCTTCAGCTACTCGGCCCAAGGTCTCTAATCATACCAGCAATGCTTTTAGACGTCTATGGAGATCACTAGGATGTAATCTGTTTTAAAAATGAAACTGTAAAAATCGCTCTGATGCGGAAGATAGGGGCGAAGAAAATAATCGCGCGATATTGCGATTGCCGAATAATCGCATTGCGATTTTTCGGCAAAATTCAATGAACGCTTCAGCTACTCGGCCCAGGGTCTCTAATCATACCAGCAATGCTTTTAGACGTCGATGGAGATATCTAGGATGTGATCTGTTCTAAAAATAAAATTGTAAAAAATCGAATATTCGGAATTGCGAATATTCACCGCGAAATTCGAAATATAGCGCGATTACTCGAATATGCTATATTCGAGTCGAATATTCGCAATGCGAATATTCGTGAGCAACACTAGTCCATAGCAACCCTCCATAGCAACCAGTCCATAGCAACCTATCCGTAGCAACCAGTCCATAGCAACCAGTCAATAGCAACCAGTCAATAGCAACCGAGTCTATAGCAACCAGTCCATAGCAAGCAGTCCATATCAACCAGTCAATAGCAACCCGTCCATAGCAACCAGTCCATATTAACCAGTCCATAGCAACCAGTCCATAGCAACCCTCTATAGCAACCAGTCCATAGCAACCAGTCCATAGCAACCAGTCCATAGCAACCCGTCCATAGCAACCCGTCCATAGCAACCAGTCCATAGCAATCCAGACCATAGCAACCGTCCATAGCAACCAGTCCATAGCAACCCTCCATAGCAACCAGTCAATAGCAACCAGTCCATAGAAACCATCCAAAGCAACCAGTCCATAGCAACCAGTCCATACCAACCCTCCATAGCAACCAGTCCATAGAAACCATCCAAAGCAACCAGTCTATAGCAACCAGTCCATAGCAACCCTCCATAGCAACCAGTCCATAGCAACACACAACCAGAAAATATGCAACAAATGTCAATTTTAACTTGAAGAAGCAATACATCAACAGAAGATATGCGACAAATGCCGATTTCAACTTGAAGAAGAAGCAATACATCACCAGGAAATATCATAATTGATCCTGCTTTCAGAAAACGTCACTTGCAACATTACATGAGTTACATGAAAATGAAGCAGCAGATTAACTCATAACCCATGAGATGCAATGTGCCTTCAAAATAAGAATGAAATACAGACGATGGACTTGTGTCATGCGGGAATGCAGTCAACCAGTGGACAACAGCTACATCCACTTGCCATGAATGCATTAAAGGTTGACCAATTTTTGTGTGCGCGATTCGTCATCGCACCCTTTTCCCTAACCAAGTGAAACATTGCATTCACAGCAATTACAAGAAGAATCTACACATTGTTGCTTCCTGTTTGACAGGGAAATATGTCCATGTGTGCAACAATCACTGTCAAAGCCCTGAACAATGCACTGTACCAGATGAAAGGACCAAAGAATGAATTTCTCACAACTGTGATTCACATTTAAAAGCAGGACACAAATCATCCATCGCTGTGACTAACAACATGAAGCTGGCGCCCATTCCTTCAGAGCTCTGCCATTTGACTGTGCTGGAAAAACAACTTTTGGCCAAAATACTGCCATTTTCCAAGATCATCACACTTCCCAAAGGTCGACAGGCAGCTATACATGGCGCTGTAGTGTGTGTGCCATCCGAGGTGGAAACCACGGTCAATACTCTACCAAGATCGCACAGCAAAACCCAGTTACACAGAGTGAAGCTGGAAAGACGTCTGACTTACAAATGCCACCAGCTGTGCCACAATGTCAACATGAGAAATGTAGTACTGCTACTGCTACTGTTTCTCATGTACATTTCACCTGCGTCTTTCAAACAAAAAAATAAATAAATAAATACAAAATAAATAAAAAATATATAATAAATAAATAATAACTAATAAATAAATAAACAATAAATAATAAATAAATAAATAATACATAAATAAATACAAAATAAATAAATATTAAATAATAAATAAATAATAAATTAATAAATAATAAAATATGAAAAAAAAAAAAAAAATTATAAATAAATAATAATAAAAACAAATAGTAAATAATAAATAAATAATAAATAAAAATAAATAAATAATAAATAAATACAAATAAATATATAGTAAATAATACATTAATAAAAATAAAATATAATAAATAATAATAAAAAAATAAATAAATAAATAAATAAAAAATAAATAAATAAATATTAAATAATAATAAAATAATAAAATGTTAAATAGTAAATAAATAAAAAATAAATAAATAAATAATAAATAAAAATAAATGATAAATAAATAATAATAAATAAATAATCACTAATAAATAAATAAATAATATATAATAAAAAATATATCAAAAATAATAAAATATAAAATAAATAATAAATAATAAATAAATAAACAATAAATAAGAAATAAATAAATAAATAAATAAATAAATACAAAATAAATAAATATTAAATAATAAATAAATAATAAATATTAAATAATAAAAAATAAATAAATAAAAAATAAACAATATTAAATAATAAATAAACAAATAATAAATAAATAATAAATAAAAATAAATGATAAATAAATAATAATAAATAAATAATCAAGAATAAATAAATAATATATGATAAAAAAATAAATAAAAAATAATAACATAAATAAATAATAATAAAAAAAATAATAATAAATAAATAATAAATAAATAATAAATAAATAAATAAATATCAAATAATAAATAAATAATAAATAATAAATAATGAAATATGAAAAAAAATAATAAAGAATAAATAAATAATAACTAATAAATAAATAAACAAAAAATAAGAAATAAATAAATACAAAATAAATAAATATTAAATAATAAATAAATAATAAATTCATAAATAATAAATAATAAAATATGAAAATAAATAAATAAATTATAAATAAATAATTAAAAAAAATGTAAATAATAAATAAATAATAAATAAAAATAAATAATAAATAAATAAATACAAATAAATATATAGTAAATAATACATTAATAAAAATAAAATATAAAAAAAAAAAAAAAAAAAAATAATAATAAATAAATAAATATTAAATAATAAAAAAATAAAAAATGTTAAATAGTAAATAAATAAAAAAATAAATAAATAAATAATAAATAAAAATAAATGATAAATAAATAAATTATAATTAAATAATCACTAATAAATAAATAAATAATATATAATAAAAAATAAATCAAAAATAATAAAATATAAAATAAATAATAAATAATAAATAAATAAACAATAAATAATAAATAAATAAATAAATAAATACAAAATAAATAAATATTAAATAATAAATAAATAATAAATATTAAATAATAATAATAAAAAAAATTAAATAATAAATAAACAAATAATAAATAAATAATAAATAAAAATAAATGATAAATAAATAATAATAAATAAATAATAAATAAATTATCAAGAATAAATAAATAAATAATTAATAATATATGATAAAAATAAATCAAAAATAATAAAAAAAATAAATAATAAAAAAATAAATAAATAATAAATAAATAATAAATAAATAAATATTAAATAATAAATAAATAATAAATAATAAAATATGAAAAAAATAAATAACAATAAATAATAAATAAATAATAAATAATAAATAAAAAAAAATAATAAAAAACAAATAAAAAATAATAAAAAAAATAGTAAATAATAAATAAATAATAAATAAAAATAAATAAATAATAAATAAATAAATGAATATTAAATAAAATAATAAATAAATGATAAATAAATAATAATAATAAATAAATATTAAATAAGAAATAAATAATCAATAATAAATAAATAAATAATATATAATAAAAAATAAATAAAAAATAATAAATAATAAAATAAATAATAAATAAATAATAAATCATAAATCATAGCAACCCTCCATTGCAACCATCCATAGCAACCAGTCCAAAGCAACCCTCCATAGCAACCAGTCCATAGAAACCCATCCATAGCAACCCGTCCATAGCAACCATCCATAGCAACCAGTTCATTGCAACCATCCATAGCAACCAGACCATAGCAACCGTCCATAGCAACCAGTCCATAGCAACCCGTCCATAGCAACCATCCAAGGCAACCAGTCCATAGCAACCAGTCCATAGCAACCAGTCCATAGCAACCCGTCCATAGCAACCATCCAAGGCAACCAGTCCATAGCAACCAGTCCATAGCAACCAGTCCATAACAACCCGTCCATTGCAACCATCCATAGCAACCAGTCCATAGCAACCCTCCATAGCAACCAGTCAATAGCAACCCGTCCATAGCAACCAGTCCATAGCAAACATTTCATAGCAACCATCCATAGCAACCAGTCCATCGCAACAGTCTATAGCAACCAGTCCATAGCAACCAGTCCATAGCAACCCTCCATAGCAACTAGTCCATAGCAACCCGTCCATAGCAACCCATTCATAGCAACCAGTCC